>NC_057813.1:223148733-223448733 GCF_018294505.1 Triticum aestivum | reverse complement strand
GTAGTATGCTGGAGGCCGTGCGCAGCGCTGACCGTAGGGGTGGGCTGTGATGCGGTAGGCACGTGGCACGGTGTACCGGGCGCCCGTTTGGTGTCTCGGGAACCCTGTTCACATCGTTTGGGGCTGTGAGCGAAACTCCGGCCGGATCTCCTCATGGATGGAACCCGAATAGGCGATAAACCTGGACTAGAGACTTGAGTGTTTAGGCAGGCCGTGGCCGACACCCACGTTGGGCTTCCGCTTGAAGGTTGCCGAGTACATGTCGTGTAAACGGCGGTAAGTGGTGAGAGCGTGTGTGAAGGAGTACACCCCTGCAGGGTTAACATCATCTATTCGAATAGCCGTGTCCGCGGAAAAGGACTTCTGGGTTGCTTATATCAGTTCATAGACAAGTGAAAGTGGATACTCTAAAATACGCAAGATAAGCGTGAGTGCTATGGATGGCGTTCTCGTAGGGAGACGGGAGCGGATCCATAGTGGTGTATTGATATGGTGAATATGTGGACTCGTGTGCGCCACCTCAAAAGAGTTACTCGCAGTCGTAGTTCAGGATAGCCACCGAGTCAAAGCTGGCTTGCTGCAGTTAAACCCCACCATCCCCTTTGTTGATAATGATGCATATGTAGATAGTTCTGATGTAAGTCTTGCTGGGTACATTTGTACTCACGTTTGCCTATTTATGTTTTTGCAGAGAGACTTCGGTCTCGCTAGTAGTTTCGCGTGGACTTCGACGTTTAGCTTGTTACCTCAGCTACGATCTTGTGCCCTCGGCAGGATCTGGTAGATAGTCAGGCTTCTCAGCCTTTTTCATTTATAGATGTCTGTACTCAGACATGATAGCTTCCGCTTGTGTTTTGATTTGTATGCTCTGATTGTTGGGTCATGAGACCCATGTTTGTAATATCTCGCTCCTCGGAGCCTATTGAATAAATTACTTGAGTCGTAGAGTCATGTTGTGATGCCATGTTGTATTTGCACATATCGAGCATATTGTGTGTATGCTATTGAAATGCTTGGTATGTGTGGGATCTGACCATCTAGTTGTTTATCTTTAGTAGCCTCTCTTACCGGGAAATGTCTCCTAGTGTTTCCACCGAGCCATGGTAGCTTGCTACTGCTCCGGAACACTTAGGCTGGCCGGCATGTGTCCTTCTTCGTTCCTGTGTCTGTCCCTACGGGGAAATGTCACGCGATGAATACCGGAGTCCTGTTAGCCCGCTACAGCCCGGTTCACCGGAGTCCTGCTAGCCCAGTGCTACAGCCTGGATTCACTCGCTGATGACCGACACGTTCGATGCTGGGTCATGGATGCCTGTCCCTGTAAGTTTGTGCCACTTTGGGTTTACGACTAGCCATGTCAGCCCGGGCTCCTTATCATATGGATGCTAGCGACACTGTCATATACGTGTGCCAAAAGGCGCAAACGGTCCCGGGCAAAGGTAAGGCGACACCCGTGGGAATACCGTGCGTGAGGCCGCAAAGTGATATGAGGTGTTACATGCTAGATCGATGTGGCATTGAGTCGGGGTCCTGACAGCGTTGGTATCAGAGCTTGACTGCCTGTAGGATTACCAAGCCAAACTGGTCGAAGTTGAGTCTAGAAATTCTTAGTTATATGTAGGGGAATTGATTGTGGGATGGAACGTAAGGCTCTTTTTACTCCTTATACCTCATGCCCTTCTGATCTGAGTCATCTTATCTTTCCTACGGGGTTAAGGAACTAGGTCTTCTCATCTATCTATCAGGATCACGTGTTACTAATCCGTAGATTTATAAATTGTTGGATTTAAGCTTGAGTTCAGTTTCTACTACTTCCGTATGTTAATTGTTGATCTCGAAACCTTGATATTGTGCTTCTGAGTGGTTATGCCACCATTTTTGCGAATGTCTCAAATCCTTTCTGAGCATTTACAGCCGTTATGCTGTCCGAGTCATTCCAGGTTTCTAAATAGTCTGATGCATTTGCAAAATCCTTTTCCTCTGGTTTCGATGCTCCTTTATGCCAGCTCAATCACACTAATTGTTGAGTTGAGGTATTCTATTGCCTTGACATTATGTTGGAGTTACTATTATGGCCCTAGGTGTTTAGGGAGTCACCTAGTAATCTAGCAATGTTTTGTGATCCCAGTGTGATGATTCTGGCTTTTATTCTCGAAAGCATCCCGTGATGCTACTTAGTAATAGGTATTCTATTCCTGGGTTCTTAAACCCGATATTCACCCTACTTACATCATGTTGATAGTGTTGCTAGTTCCTTTAGTATATTAGTAACCTTTGCGATAGTCCTCGAGGTCCGTGGTATATCGTTCTTCCAAATACCATGAACCATTATGGCAGAAGTTTGTTGGATCAAAAGATCACAACAGGCCCTCTATGAGTTCTCCATGCTATATTGTGACTCTGCCAGCTCAACCTTTCTGCATGGGTTATCCGGAAGAATTATGTTGAACTTTGTTCGGCATACCAACCCATGTATCCACAACTCAGAAAGTTATATGTTCCTTTGAGTTGTCCCTCTTTAGTTGTCTACTGACCTTCGTCTATCAATTGATAGTCAAGAGTATGCGTGCGTTCGTTTATCGATGCCTATTACTCTTGTGGTCCGTCAAGCCATTCTATCGCGGAATGACTAGGAGAAACAAACTCCAGTACCTCATCCATATCTAGGATTGGGTCAAAGTAGTTGTACTCTGCAGATCAAGTTGCTAACCCAACTTTTGTTCTGTTCTACCTTGGAGTATTACCATCTTTATATCAAGAATTTCATGAGAATTGCACCACCTTTTGTGAATTCTTGACATAGTGATACTTCTCGCCATCCTTTTTCATTCCTCGGTTCCGTGTTGTTGCAGCCGGAGTGCCGACCAGTGAATCATGATGTGTGAACTCAATACTCCTAGCAACCCCATTGCTTGGTAGTTAATGGACAATAATCTTATTCTTAGTATGTTGGTTATTGAATCACCATTCTAAGATTGATCGTGCTACCTAGTCCTTATTTTGGTGCACCCTTCGATTGATGAGTTAGGATCTTGTCAAGTCCTCACTCATTTGATCATATCGTCTTGCCCTGAAAGGCAAGATTGTTCTCGAGCTTAGTAACATACCGGTGGTTCGTGATTTTCCGAATATCTTCTCGGAAGTATTACCAGGTTGTTCCCTGACTGTTATGTTGAGCTCGTGATCAAGTTGGTTTCTTGTGAACCACCCTTTCTCCAAAAATCTGTGTTGGATATCCCGGAGCTAGTTGGTTAAGCTAGACAACAACTTGGAGAGTTGGAGGATAAAAGCTTGCCTGACTTAGTTCGTTCCAAAGGGATAATCTTGTGTAGTGTGTGTTGAAGAAAGATGATATCTTCATCGATTGGTCCCTGTGATCAGTTGCTGGACCTATTGTCTTATCAATCCTTTGATTTGAGTATGGGCTATCGTCAAATCAAATCAGTACCAATGATGCTCGTAATGTTGTCTTATTCGTGGTTGATCCCTCGAGCATACACCATTACATCTTTGGTCTGACCAATGCTATCACCGTGTTCACTTAACTATGGAATTCCTTTTAAAAGGAAACCTAGATGAATTGTTGTTGAGCCCATTGACAACATCCTTATCTCCTCCATGGTCTTGTTGGACAACAAGTTAGTGTTGGAAACTTTTGAAGCATTTTCTTCATGCTAGCTCATGAAGTATTTGTTTGATGAAAGGAGTGACTTCCTCTTATACACGTGCATTTGGTGAAAGTTGCCGCCGTGAATTTGAGGAAGTTAGTTTTGCTTCCTCTGGAATCATCCCAAGTCAGTCATGCATATGTGCGAAGTATTCTATGGTTTGGAGACTTGCAACCTTCATTCCATATGTGTTCCGAGCACACCAAGCCACTGATTGATTTGTTCAAGGAGAAGAAGTTTCTTCTTAAGAGCATGCCTTATGCAAGGACTTCAATATCCTCGATTATGGTTCCCCACCTGAACTCGGTAGTGTTTTGTTGTAAGACTACCATGTGATAATGTTTTGTCTAGGACAACGTGTTCACGTGTTTGTAGCAGAACCAACTCATGTTTTGGAGCTTGCTATCGTAGTTCATCTCCCGAGAATCCCGCAACGTCATCTCGTCGATTTGTGTTGCAAACTTTCATTTTTCTTCCTAGACTCGATGAGTCTGGAATATCCTGACACCAACCAGATCTGAATCTCAGGCAGATATGATGGTTGGAACATTTCCCAAGAACTATAATATTGGTCCCTCGATAACCGGTAAGGTGGATGTCGTGGCCAACACACCCAGCCGAAAGACCTATTATTGTAGTATCTTGATTGAAGAAGTTGGCCACCTTCCCATAAGGATTTCGTAGGATTTACCTCCGTAACTGTTCCTTATGGATTCTATTGCTCCCAAAGTCCGACCTTTTACTTGATGTTCTAGTTATCAAACCATATCTATGAATGGGTTACGCTAGCACATCAAGGAGAACATTAGAAGCGGAGTGCTAAATGTCTCTCGGTCGATCATCCAGATTTTATTTCCTTGGCCCCGCCAAGGGTGAAATTTGAGAAGGTGTTATCTTCCTTTGCATCTGCATCCTCCATCACCATTCATCATGGTAGTAGGTTGTGTTGCCAGGATCCTTGACACGGATATTGGTAAAACCTTGATGAATGTGGAAATGCTCAAGTTCTTGAGAGCACGCCCAAGCGCTACGTGTTATCATCGGCACTAACTGGGTTTGCTCTCAGTTTCCTCGGCAATGCTATGACCTTTTCAAACAGTGAATTCACTCTCTATTGTTGAGCCTCTCCCCAGTTACTAGAATCATTCCCAGCATTTGCATTTTGTTCCCAGCTTGCACCGCCAATGTGCCATTCTACCATGGGTCTCTTCCATTTCCGGTGATAAGCAAATTCATCCATTACGTTGTCTTCAACAAGGTAATCCACATCATCCAAGTCCGAGTATGCCATTCTACCGACCCCCTCCAAATGATCGCTTGTGATTGCCTTAGGCTGGTATAAAGAGTTTCAATGATCTTTGAATCAAAGGTAATTCTTTTTGCCACTTAAGGCAATAATCTACGAATCACCCCCCTCCAGGATGTTTCGTCGTGGTATCATGGCAACTCAACTCCTCGCTACGTGGGCAATCGTTTACCACCTTCTTAAGCGTGAAATTGTTGTCCACCTAGTGAACCTTCGTCATCCGTTTCTTTCCACCCCTCTTGATGTGTATCTCGTGTCTCAACCCGAGAGATGGCTCTATGTCTCATTCCGTGAGTTGTTCGGTCTTCTAGAAGATCGATCCTGCTAGAGTTTCCCTTTCCTCTCATTGTCATGTCAATTGGAGTTCTCAGAACAAGACGACAAGACAAAGATGGTGATCGAAACAACGTTCATTTGAAGTGCAACCTGGATCGTGAAGATTATACTAGTTTGCGTTTCCCCTTCATCTTACCCTACGCTTGAATCTCGAGATGAGATTCTTGTTTAGTGGGGGTGAGTTGTCACATCCCTAGCTGCTGGTAGTGCTCTAGGCTAGCTCATGTGTGCATCATGTTTAAATTCTGAAAATTTGAACTGAGGGAATTTTGGAAGCCTCAAAAACTTAAATAAAAGAGGGGCAAAAACCCTAGAAATCTCATTCATTGCTCCAAAATGCTCTTCTTAAATGTTTGATAATTTTGGTAAGGGTTCTGGTCCCAACCAAAATATTAAACATTTTTAAGGAATTATTTTTGGGACTTTGGATTTAATTCATTAGCTATTTGAATTTGAATTATATTCATATAATTAGAATATAATTTCAAATACCCCTGATATATTTTATAAGCTTTTGGAAAAGTCCATTTAGCAATATAAAATATTCAGAGGAGTTTTTGGCATTGTTTGAATTATTTTAAATTCAAAACAGTGGCAAAATAAATTAAATAAAACAAAACAGGAGAAAAAAATAAAAAGAACAGAAGCCTACCTGGGCCACTTACCTGTAGCCGGCCCAGCTGGCCAGCTCCTCCCGCTGGCCCAGCCCACCGCCGCCTCCCTCCCCTGTCGCCTTCCTCCTCGCGCCAGTAGGCAGAGGAGGGACACGGCGCGCGCGCCCGAGCTCGCCACGCCACCACCCTGCTCGTCTGCATCGCCTGGCCACCGCGACGCCGCGCGTCATCTCCTCGGCGCCGCCCCGACCCCCCTGGACCCCCTCGCTCTCTCCCTCTCCCTTGTATCTCTCCTCTGCTTCCTCTCTCTCTCACTCGCCGAGCGCAGCCGCAGCCGCGCCACCGTAACGCCGCGGCCACCGTCTCCCCCTCGACCCCTCGCTGTGCTTGCGAGCTCCGCCTCGACCCCCTCTTCCTCCCCACCGATCCACGGCCCTCCGGAAGCCCTGCATCGCCGCCCACGTCGCCGTTCCCCTCCTCGGCCACCGGAGATCGTCGCCGTCGATTCGCTGCACTCCGGCCGCCCCCGAGCCCACTAACCCTCCCTACAGCTCCGCGGTGAGCCTCCGTGCAGAACCCCTCTCTCTCCCCTCGCGTTTGCGAGCTCTAGGCCATAGCTCCGCCGCGGCCGAACTCCGGCCGCCGCTGACCTCGTCACCGCCGTCACTACAGCCGCTTGAGCTCGTCTCGGAGCGTGTCACCGCACTCAGGAAGCCACCAGGAGCCTAACGCATATCCTAACTCGCCCTCCCGTGCACCACAGCGCCAACCCCGCACTCACCGAACTCCGGCGCCGCCGCGAGCTCCGTTCCGGCGAGCCCCGGCGTTCCCGTAGCCTCCCACCTACCCCATCAGATGCGGGAGAGCCCGGGCTACGCCCCGGTGCCCTCAGCCGCCGCCTCCGTCGCCTTTAGCGCAAGTCCGGCGTGCCCCCGCCGTGCTCTGTGGTCGTCGCCGGCTAATCTCCGGCCAGCTGACGTGGCTGGCTTAATTAGCCACTAACCACCGCATCGTGTCACAGACAGCCGGGCCCCACCGCCTAACTAACCGGCTAACTAAAATAGATTAGGTCTAATCTAATTGCAGTGGCCCCACGCGTCAGCTTTGACCGCGCTGACGTGGCCTTTGACCCGGCCCCACCTGTCATTGACACTAACTAGCCCTGTGCCACTGACGTGTGGCCCCCACACGTCAGGTTTGACCTGGACCCGCCCTGTTGACCTGATGACGTCAGGATAAGGTCATGCTGACGCAATAATTCCTTTCTGGAATTAAAATAAATTAGGAAATAATTTATAAATTCCAGAAAATTGTATAAACTTCTAAAATTCATAGAAATTCAACCGTAACTCCAAATTAAATAAATTATATATGAAAAATTATCAGAAAAATTCAAGGAATCCATCTGTACCATTTTCATGCATGTTAGAACAACTTATAGCTGCTGTTTAGCACAAATCAATTAAAGGGCATTTAAATAATCACATATGGAGTTTGAATTTGAATCTTGTATTCAAACCAACTTCATTTAATCTATTGCTAGTTGCATTAGCTCAAAACACATTCATTTTGCCATGTCATAGCATGCATCATATTGTGCATTGCATTGATCGTGTTTTTCTGTATTTGCCGGTAATTGTCCCCTCTCGATAGACGTGTACCGATGATGTGATCGTTGACACTGATGAAGACTCAATGTTATCTTCAGAAGTGCCAGGCAAGCAAAACCCCCTTGTTCATTCCGATAAAATCCCACTCTCTCGCTCCTTCTCTCTTTTACTGCATTAGGACAATACCGATTCATCTGTTACTTGCTGCGGTAGTTGAACCCCTTTATCCTCTGCATGACCTGTCATTGCCACAGTAAATAGATGAAACCCACTAGCATGAGTAGGAGTTGTTTGAGCCCTGTTGTGCCTACTCATTCATGTTTGTTTGTCATGCCTGCTACTGCTTAGAGTTGAGTCAGGTCTGATTCATCGGGGATGAATCAGAGGCGTGTGAACATGTCCTACTGTGTGTGAGCTAAGTGTGTGAACACGATTTGGTAAAGGTAGCGGTGAGAGGCCATGTAGGAGTACATGGTGGGTTGTCTCATTGCAGCCGTCCTCAGGAACTGAGTTCTGTGTTTGTGATCCATGATTCAGCTACTACCACGCATTGGGCCCGAAACCAATGGACCCTCTCGGCTTCTTGATCACCCTTGTCCTCTGTCCAGGAGTTGCAAGTAGTTTCTGGTGTTTGTAGTATGCTGGAGGCCGTGCGCAGCGCTGACCGTAGGGGTGGGCTGTGATGCGGTAGGCACGTGGCACGGTGTACCGGGCGCCCGTTTGGTGTCTCGGGAACCCTGTTCACATCGTTTGGGGCTGTGAGCGAAACTCCGGCCGGATCTCCTCATGGATGGAACCCGAATAGGCGATAAACCTGGACTAGAGACTTGAGTGTTTAGGCAGGCCGTGGCCGACACCCACGTTGGGCTTCCGCTTGAAGGTTGCCGAGTACATGTCGTGTAAACGGCGGTAAGTGGTGAGAGCGTGTGTGAAGGAGTACACCCCTGCAGGGTTAACATCATCTATTCGAATAGCCGTGTCCGCGGAAAAGGACTTCTGGGTTGCTTATATCAGTTCATAGACAAGTGAAAGTGGATACTCTAAAATACGCAAGATAAGCGTGAGTGCTATGGATGGCGTTCTCGTAGGGAGACGGGAGCGGATCCATAGTGGTGTATTGATATGGTGAATATGTGGACTCGTGTGCGCCACCTCAAAAGAGTTACTCGCAGTCGTAGTTCAGGATAGCCACCGAGTCAAAGCTGGCTTGCTGCAGTTAAACCCCACCATCCCCTTTGTTGATAATGATGCATATGTAGATAGTTCTGATGTAAGTCTTGCTGGGTACATTTGTACTCACGTTTGCCTATTTATGTTTTTGCAGAGAGACTTCGGTCTCGCTAGTAGTTTCGCGTGGACTTCGATGTTTAGCTTGTTACCTCAGCTACGATCTTGTGCCCTCGGCAGGATCTGGTAGATAGTCAGGCTTCTCAGCCTTTTTCATTTATAGATGTCTGTACTCAGACATGATAGCTTCCGCTTGTGTTTTGATTTGTATGCTCTGATTGTTGGGTCATGAGACCCATGTTTGTAATATCTCGCTCCTCGGAGCCTATTGAATAAATTACTTGAGTCGTAGAGTCATGTTGTGATGCCATGTTGTATTTGCACATATCGAGCATATTGTGTGTATGATATTGAAATGCTTGGTATGTGTGGGATCTGACCATCTAGTTGTTTATCTTTAGTAGCCTCTCTTGCCGGGAAATGTCTCCTAGTGTTTCCACCGAGCCATGGTAGCTTGCTACTGCTCCGGAACACTTAGGCTGGCCGGCATGTGTCCTTCTTCGTTCCTGTGTCTGTCCCTACGGGGAAATGTCACGCGATGAATACCGGAGTCCTGTTAGCCCGCTACAGCCCGGTTCACCGGAGTCCTGCTAGCCCAGTGCTACAGCCTGGATTCACTCGCTGATGACCGACACGTTCGATGCTGGGTCATGGATGCCTGTCCCTGTAAGTTTGTGCCACTTTGGGTTTACGACTAGCCATGTCAGCCCGGGCTCCTTATCATATGGATGCTAGCGACACTGTCATATACGTGTGCCAAAAGGCGCAAACGGTCCCGGGCAAAGGTAAGGCGACACCCGTGGGAATACCGTGCGTGAGGCCGCAAAGTGATATGAGGTGTTACATGCTAGATCGATGTGGCATTGAGTCGGGGTCCTGACAACTGTGGGGTAGGCCGATGCCGAGAGGCTCTTCAGGGGCCCCGGGAGGGGGCGCATGGGCATAGCGAGGGTAAGCGCATGCTCCCGCCACGGCTTGCGACGTAGGCATGGTGCAAAATGGTGCCACGCCCCTGCATGCATCATCCAGCAACTCGGCGACCCGTTCCAGCAGGGCGTCGCGGCCGCTCTCCACCAGCCTGCACCTCAGCAGCTCTCGAGCCATGATGATCGCAACTTGCATGTTCGCTTGCTCCCGGCGGGTGTGTGGCGCTGTCGCCGTGGCGTAGCTCTAAGACCGCGCGGTTACGGTTGTGGCACAACACGAGAGGGGGGCATGCCTTACGCGGCCGACGGCACCAGGCAGATCACGAGCCGCGAGCATCACGGAGTGGAGATCTTCCTTGTCGGCAGACGCTGTTGGAATGGCCAGACAACCCAGTGCTCAACACGGGCTCTCGGGGCATCGGCCATGGCGGCGGTGGAGTAGCAGCCAATCGATCGATGGAAGAGAGGCTCCGTCGCACCCCTACCTGGCGCGCCAAATGTCGGATTTCAGGTTCCGCAAACCCGTGAGAGGTTCAAACTCTGAGGTGCGAGCGGAGATCTCAACCTGGCTAGCCTTCCTACTCGCTAATCTCACGGCCTATCGCGTCGAGCTCGAAGGGAAAGGAAGACACGATAATATACCTAGGTTCGGGCCACCTTGCGGTGTAAAACCCTACTCCTTCTTTGTGGTGGATTTGCCTCGATGGGCTGAGGAAGAACTAGTACAGTGGAGAATAGCCTCAGGAGGCGTGTTCTTGAGCTCAAGTGAGCTGGTGAGGTGGTGAGGGTGGAATGGATTCGATCCGATCCTCTGGGTTCGACCCCTCTCCATGGTGGTGGCTAGGTCCTATTTATAGTGGCCTTGGTCCTCTTCCCAAATGTAGGCCGGAAGGGATGCCACAACAGCCAAATTAGAAGGGAGACAACAAGTACGTCCTATCCTGACTAAAGTGGTCTTCGCCTGCAAAAGCCTCTGGTCGTGACACTGCGGTGGGCTCGGCGATGACCTCCATCCTGCCGTCCTGACGGTCTTGCTCTTGTTGCACCAGAATGGAAACCTTTGGTTGATTCCTCGAGACACCACGCCTGTTGCTTGCCTCCTTTACACCGAAGGGGGAACTGGTACTCTGCGCCCGCTGGCGTCCGTCTGGCGCCCGCCTGGCCTTGGTCATCATGGCTCACGTTAGCCTAACCTCGCGAGGTGCGCCTTGCATAGGAATCTCCGCTCCTCGGGAGCAAGCCTGAGGGGGCTGATCCCCTTGGAGGTCTTGGTGTCGTCCGGCCCGCGAGGCTTGGCCCCTGGCGAGGGTCTTGAGTTGTTGATGCCAAAGCTGGGCCATACCAAGCCGTTGATGGAGCCATGTCGTGGGCCACATGCAGGGAAATCTGGGTACCCTCGTATCCAGAACACCGAAAATCCTATCTCGAATTCTTGCGCGTCGCACAATGTTGCTTCCAATTACCTTACGACTGAACATACATTATTCCCAATCTTTGATTGTCATGTCTTCATCGGTTTTAGAAATCCGGTATGAACAGCAGTGATGCGTAGGATGACCTGGCCGTAAGCTCATAACATCAAGGAGAACTTTCGAAAACATCAGATGAGGCACATAATCCTTCGGGATTTTCTATTGAAAAAGATAGTAATAACTTTGTAGTTAGCAATGTAGTTTAGTTTTAGAAGAATTTATGCAAAAGATGCATGGATGTCGTAATAGTAAAAAATCTTACCATGGCATCTCCATGGATGTTACCGTAGTTCAACACGTGCACTAGTGGCACGTATTGACCATAATGTGCAGGAGTTTGATAATAGATATTGTAATTCTCAGTATCATTAATAAATGAGATCAGATGATTTTTCTCCAGATAAGTTAATTCTGCGCCATTGGTGTAGTTGGTTATGTCTACCATCTTTCGCTCATTCTTTGAAGTATGAAAATAAGTTATAAATGGAAATAAGCTATTAACTATTTTGAAATAAACAACATAAATTACTTAGTAACTATGTTTGAGAAACTAACATAGTGGTAGAATTGGAAGCGTATCAACAAGGACCCAAATGTCCATATTGTCTTCCTCGATGTCAGGATCACCAAGATCCATGGTGACAAGCATACCCTCATGGAATTCATATGCCTTGCAAAGTGCTTCCCAATTCGGGCAACCAAAATGGGATACGCTCTCGGAATTGTATAGATTTACAACAAAATCAAAACCATGATGGGTCCTTAGGTGAACTATCTTTGTTTCCATATTTTCATGATCTTCAAAATCCATCCTCTCCAAGACATAGCGTCTTGCATGGCATGAGATAAGCTAGTCGAATTGTAAAAGACGAAAATTACACATTGAAGAAGTAGAAGTCGAGCTTAATTACGAAAAAACACTTTGCGTCGTTGCGTACCATTTCAACATCGTAGGTCTCCTGGAGATTAATGCTGAAGCGCCGACCTTCTACCAGGTGAGGCCTGTCACAAAAACCCCGGCCGTCGCTGCACCAGGAGCACTCCGCGAGAGTTTCGTCGTCTGACGACATTTCCTATGTTCATAATTCAAAGATTAACCTAGAATTCTGTTAAATACACCTAAAACACCTAAATTATATTAACTACACCTAATTAAAAACACTAGCCGTCAACCCGTGCGACTGCACGGGCTAGCACTTTTAGTACTGATTGTACGCAAAGTTTGTACAAATTACAAATGTTAGACCAAAATAAAGATGTTTGTATATTGCTATTAAACATGACATGCAAAAATATTCATTTGTGACATGTAGAGACAAAGGGAGGCATATCCCCTGGACTAATTTCTGATTAGATTGTTTTGGATGTGCATTATGAACATGCAAATTTATTAAAGCTTTAGCAAGGCTCCTGTATGTATGCATCTGTGAACAATATGCAAGAAAAGGCAGGATGCACATGATGGTACTCAGAATAGTAATGCAATATAACTATCCTCGATCACAATGCTTATATTACGTAGTTATAAGTACATTTTAACGAATTGAGGCTGGTCTATGGATGATGAATTAAGAATATCTTATATGATCTTCTAAATTCCAACAAAGGGAATACCTTGTTATAGCATATAGTGTCCTATTTATGATAAAGGCATATTTAAATTTAAGCTTAAATAAAATTAGCTATGATCGGGAACATATATAGGTGAGTATTCAATTTTGCCTTTCAGTAATAAATAGGCCCTTTAAACTATATTATTGTATAGTGCTTATAATTAACTATCTGGGATATATTGTTTGGACTTTTTTCTTCTCTCTTACTCGAGAAATTTGTTGATATTTTCTTTTAAGATTAACATTCGATTTTTAATGAAGACTCGTGATACACACAAATAATTTGATATGGTAATTCTATATTTGAATTTTCTTTGGGATTTTTTTCTTTGGGATTTTTTTCTTTGTTTCTTATAGGGCTAAGGTCGACATAACACATATTGGCCGTGCATCTGCCTAGGCTAGCACATTTTAATAGGCATTGAGCAAAAAAGTTTATATGTATAATAAACATCATATGGGACAATTTATTATTATATAATTAAATAAGCATGAATAGCATATTTATTTTTTCTTGCATATTTAACATGACAACTATTTAGAATAAATGAAATCGACAAAATTAGAGCTTTGTAACTCCATTGTTGAAAATGATAATTTGTGTACTCTCGAAAAAATGATAATTTGTTAGCGCGTGCATTTTCTGATGTTTAATCAAATAATTATTTATATTCATGTTTTTCTTCTTAGTCGTTCACTCTTCATCACGTATATGCGTGCAACGTGTATATATGCACATGCTTATGCTTTTCGAAAGAAAAAAATGCACATGCTTATGCTATCCATACTCTAGACACATGTGCAATGTAGAAAGAAAAAGAAATACAGTAGCATACTATAGCCTACTATACTGGGAGTCTCGGACCCATGTGTCCAGTAAAGAAAGAAAGAAAGAACAGGAAAAGGTTGCGTGCTATACTTACTTCCTCCTCCCGTTTCTTCCCTCGTCTAGCAAAAATGGACATCGTCTCATCCATGGGGAAGATTGATCCAGAAATCCGCCGGGGTGCGACGCCGAGTCGCCGCTAGTTCCAATCCCACGCGTGGCGTCGACGCCTCTCCCTCTCTCCACTCGCCGATCCCCCAAAATGAAATCCTCGATCTAGCCGCTGGCTATACATTCTGTTCCCCTTTTGATTGTATACCTTCTAGTCCTTCAGTTTGTCAGCACTAATTCTTATCATGCTAAACAACCTGGAAGTGAGAGAGAAGCAACCACCACGGGATACATCAGGTGTGGTTAAATCATTTGATTTTCTGTATGTATTATCTTAAGAACTGGGAACTTGATTTGGGGGCATGTCTTATTTCCCATTTGGGTCTGTATGCAGATGTTCAGTGAGGTGATGTAGGTGTTGTGTAGAGATGGGTGGTAGTGGAGTCGTCAAGGAGATTGCCTGAGCTGAATCGGTAGGTCACCTGCGTCAGCTAATTCCGTGTGTTGTTGCCCGAGCTTATGTGGTCGCTATCATACCTGTAGAACAGACCATATTTGTCACCATTTAGGCATATAATGTGGGAATATTAAGAAGATCCAACCGCTCCATAATTAATCACACCACATGGACTTCCATTCACACAATTGATCTTAGCATATTAGGAAAATAGTAATCAAATCTAACCTTTGCTTGGTCGGTTGTACCACCTTAATCATCATTTATGAAATCATCCAAGTATATTCCGATAGGAAAACGAAAATCTTGCCACTCCATGCTCGATCGTGCCCAAGGAAGAGATGTCGATGGATCTCTTATTTGGTATTGACAGATGTATGTACAAATATATTGTGGTCAGGTCAGAGCTATGAGACAGATTAGGGCATGAGTCGTGAGATGCAATTTGCAGATACTTAGTAAACTGAAAGTACACATTCATGATTCATCTAGTTCTTAATTTTTTAATACTGATTATGCAATGGACAAACTACATATTGTTTTAGTGCTAGATCTAATTTGCAAATATAGCCATCTGTGTCCGCAGAAATATTGGATTCATCGGAAAACTGTACGAATTCCTCTTTAAGACCGTTACATAGAGTAAAATAGAAATATTCTAAGGTCTCTTGCACAAAAGGATCTCCTTGTACACAATATGTTTTGCCGATTTATTTCCCTTAGATTCTTTATTTTCTTTGGTAAATATAGCCCCACATGTTTTAGCGACTGCTCTTGACTCTTATTTTTTTGAAGGCTCCTAGTAACTCGTCAAAAACTACCCCACACGGACGGGAAACTTTTTTGAAGAGAGGTGCATGGATAGGAACCTGGCTGACGTAACTAAGACTCTCTAAAATAGAGAAAGGTAAAATATTGATCTATTTTCCCACAACAGCTCGATTCTAAAAGTGTTAGAGATGATTAAGTAACTGATTAAACATTACCTATACCAACTGTTCTTGATTCTCCAGAATATTCATTGGGGCCATTTTCCATTGAGGTATAGAATAAATGGAAGAACTCAAGATTAAATTTATGTACGAACATGAATGATTAGGACAGGGTATTATTATAGACAAATATATATGATTAAAAGTATTAGAAGCTGAAAATTAAAAGATACAGAACTACTTTTTCTGTTGAGTAGGCGTTGGAGAGGGCTTCCTATAAAATCAAATGGGGTCAAGGAGGTCAAAAACTGTGCTGCTAGTCTTTACCAAGAGATTAACATGAGCATCATTTTTTATCTCACGTGTTGCTTCAAGAAAATTATGCTAATGTACAACCTTCTTAACTGTTGAATGCATATACACTCCATATCTGCAAGTAACACTATGAACAAAAATCAATGAGAACAGAGTATAATTTTGGTTTCTACTATGCACATATTGTATTGGATCATTGTGTGAGCATTAAACTGAAAGAACAGATCCATGTAAACAAACACCTGGTTTTTCCTTCTAAGAAACATAGGGAAGTAGACTGGCAAACCATGCAATGCTCCAAAACGACTTATCTACTTTCCAAAGAAATCAAAGGTGGTGTTCGAGTTTTCTGTGCGGAAGTACATCCACATCTATGGTGAATTGCATCCACTATTTGGATTGCATATCACCTACATATCTTACCCACCCTGGTAATACTCTGTATCTAGACATGTCTGAAATCAAATAACACACATAAGCAAAATTCCCAAACAAAAACCTAGGCCGCCCTTGCTCATTAGAGACCAAGTCACAAATTGCAAGATAACATAAAAATCCTGAGAAATAAAAACCAATCCTATTCTTGCTCCAATGCTCCTTGTATACCTGCAAGAAGTCTGCCAGAGTTCCTGAACTCTGTAGCTTCACCAACAATGTCAGATGTACATATAAGAAGATGATAATCATAATGGCTTGTTTTTTCAAATTAATTCAAGATAAGCTCGTACACTGAAGGAAATAGTTAATTAACAGCAATCCATTGTACTAACATGATTTTGTGAATACTCGAGCACGGCATTATACCACGTTAGACCTTAGGGCCTGTTTGGTTCCAATAAGTCACCTGACTTATAAGTTAGGTGACTTAAAACCGGTGACTTATAAGTCACGCCTGTTTGGTTGTCACCTGACTTATAAGTCACCTGCCACACCTTCCCACACCAATCAACATCATGCAGGTGGTGGGACCCATGCAAAAGGGGGTGACTTATAAGTTTTAAGTTGGGGTGGAGCAACTTATGACTTATAAGTTGGGGTGACTTATAAGTCGGGTCTGTTTGGTAAAATAAGTCACTTTTTTCACTTTTCGACTTATAAGATTGAGAAATGTGATACCACATTATTATTGGGCCTGGAAAGTCAAGTCAACCACAGAACTAAACCAAGAGACTGTAGATCCCAGATGTCTGAGATAAGGAGGGAACTAATACTTTTTTTCCTTCTTATATGATGGAGAATTTAAAGGATTAATTCTACCTTTTTAGATCTAATATTATCACATATATAGTGGAAAAAGTCGAGCATTCTGTATTTACTTTCGAAAATACATTCCTATCACACACAGGCAGGGAATAATTGAATATGCATAGCTTGTTTTAAAGGATGGAGCAACGATGAATATATGCTAAGGCAGCACTCTATAACATGGTAATAAGATTGAATTAGTTTACCTTGTATTGCAAATATGTAACCTTGTCGTTTTAATGATGCAGATGCTGAACCAAGTCTAAAGCTCGCTGAGCACGGCTGGTCCGATGCCTGTTGGCTGGTTTTCTTTTACCATGGAGGTTGTAAAAGGTTCACTGTAGATTTTTGATATACCTTCATTAGCCCAGCCATACCGGTTTCATGGTGAACGAAATAGGCAACATGGAGGTTGGATGCTTAGATGATGTTATGATAAGATTAGTTGCTCAACAACTATAGCATGAGCATGGGTAACATCCAAATTCCACAAATTAGTCATGTATTAGTGTGTACTCAGCTCTTCCTTTGAAAATTTAACAAACTAAACATCCAAACATGTGCTTCTGGAATAAGAAATTGGCACCTGCTAAATAAGTAATTTGAAATTAGCAGTACCAGTTTAAATGAGAATACCGCCATTAATGATTGTTAAAATAGAAAAGCAGTCACACCTCAAATCTTGGGAATAAGTAGTCTGTTGGAGGCTCAAACCTAAATTAGAACCCTGTCATGCAAAGTGGCAAACAGAAAATTAGGACTTCCCCTACATGTTGGATGCTTACCAGATTCAATATGCCTCAAATAGCGTGTGCGTGAATATATGTGGTTGCAAGGGAGTCCATGGGGAATTAGAGCTGGCTACACGTTTCAAGTTGGTTACTACACTCCATGCAATTTGAGCATATGAGGTTGTAACATGGGTAGAAGCAGCCGGTGATGCATCCAATCTAGATATCTAATTAGAAAAAAGGAGATTAGCAAGACTACAATCAGATTCAAGTGCTGGACCGATCCAATAGTTGCAGATGTCAAAACATACTGATGCAGATGTCAAAACATACTGATGCTGCCGCACGCGAATCAGACCAGCATGAGCATGAAAGCCCAGGCGTGAGACTTCTGCCCACCTTGCACAGACGTGGGACTTCTCCTCACTTTGCGTCGGCAAGTTGATTTGATGGCGGAGAGTCGATTGATGGCATGAGGCGATGATTAGATGTGTTTTTTACCTTCTGTTTTCTCTACGGACGAAAGGAGAGGCAACAATTAGGAGTTTGTTTACCTTGACTTCTTTTTTCTTTACGAAAGAGCAATGCGGGTGGAAGAGGTGGGATTATTCAAGGGCTCCCGATTAATTATTGGTTGATCAAACGGATGAAATTTTCTAACGCCAAGGATTAACGTGAAGCCTCGTATGGTGCTTTCAATTAGTATATATATATATATATATATATATATATATATATATATATATATATATATATATATATATATATATATGACAAATGTTTCCTACAAGCAGTGGTAGTTACCACCACTTGCGTTTTGTATGTTGTATGTAGTATCTATTGGAACCAAGATTATGTACGTGTAGTATGTAGTATATAACAATGATTAGGTAGTATATATACTAATTTTTAGGTATTATGTACCATGTTTTGAGTATGCTCTTTTTTACGTACAAATATATACGTATTTCATAAATATAACAAAACCTATGGGCTCATATGCATTTTTTTCATGTAACTTGCTTTGAAATATCTTAGATATATTATATGAATATATTTAAAATAATAAAATAGTATACATAGTACCACATGGTAGTATATTAGATATGTGGGGTAACTACCACCGGGTGGTAGGATGGATTTTCCATATATATATATATATATATATATATATATATATATATATATATATATATATCAAATTTCAACACTAAGCATATCAAATTTCTACGCTAATAAGTAACATATCCTGACATGGCGGTCAACATTTGTCCTTGTCACGCGGGTCACGAATGGCATCCCGACGTAGTTTATAAGAAAGATATAAGATACTTTCTCATGCCATGCATAAGTAGCTAGGAGTGAATAATGATTTATCTTGGATATCAACATTGTGTTAAAATGATTGTGATGTAGTATGATGATATGGTATCCTCCTCTGAACGTTCGAGTGGCTTGACTTGGCACATGTTCACGCATGTAGTTGAATCAGAACCAACATAGCCTCTATGATATTTATGTTCATGGTTTTCATATCCTACTCATGCTAGTATCCAATGTTACTTATGCATAATGCATGTTCATGACCGTTGTTACTCTCTAGCTGGCCGCTTCTCAACCTAATTGCTAGCCTTCGCCTGTACTATGTGGGAACTCTACTTGTACATCCAAAAACCTAAAACCCAAGTTATTCCAGATGAGTCCACCATACCTACCTATATGCGGTATTATTCTGCCGTCTTAAGTAAATTTGCATGTGCCACCTCTAGAAACTTCAAATAAATATCTTTTTTGTGTGCCTGGATCGTTCAAGGAATGACAGGAGGTAGTCGGTATCTTCCATGCTAAGCGGATTATTCTCAGGTCGAGTGTTTATTCACTCGCCATCGCACGAGAAAAGGGCGGTAATAGGGATGCCATTCCCAAACTGCAAAAAGAAAAGAGCTTACAAATAATCAAACAAAAACTCCCAATGGAGTCATAACCTTTACATTTCCGCTTGGGAACCGCCACTAGCGTGCTTAGCATGGAAGATATTGATAACTGATGGTCGTGAAGTGAATGAGAATGGTGCATGTCTCAAAATATCATTTACCTCTGTTTTAAAACTTGAGCTCTGGCACCTCTGCAAATCACTGCTTTCCTCTGCGAAGGGACTATCTATTTACTTTTATGTTGTGTCATCACCTTCTCAAATAAGTGCCAGAACCTGAGAGCACTGTTGTCATGCTGATGCATTGTGAATAGCTAATGTTGGGTGCATCATGACTGGATCTTTTCTACCATTAATTACAATGTTTATTCGCTGCTTGAACTTTGGGGGTGCTTTGCATTTATGTTTTGTTGTCTCAGAAAGGGCTAGCGAGATACCATTATTGTCATATTATATTATGTTTGTTTTGACAACGTGTTGCTATTTGAGATAACTTATTATTGCTCTAGTTGTTTATGCCATTGATATGAGTTAATATAATTTTTAAGAGTTATTGTCGACATGATTAGTTATAATCCTTGCTGAAAACCTGGGTGCTATTTAAGCTTATTTACGAAACAAGAGCAAAAGAGTTCGTAAAAGTTTTCTTTTTCACTTTCAGTTTATCAATTGATTGCTTGAGGACAAGCAAAGGTTTAAGTTTGGGGGACTTGATACGTCTCCAACGTATCTACTTCTCCTAACGCTTTTCCTCTTGTTTTGGACTCTAATTTGCATGATTTGAATGAAACTAACCCCGGACTAACGTTGTTTTCAGCAGATATACCATGGTGTTGTTTTTTTGCAGAAATAAAATTTCTTGGAATGGAACAAAACTTTGCGAGGATTTTTTATATCAAATAAGAGAATTTCTGGAACCAGAAGGTACCTGAGGAGGGCACCTGGGTGGGGACAACCCACCAGGGCGTGCCAGCACCCCCCCCAGGCGCGCCCAGGTGGGTGCTGCCCACCTGGTGGCCTTGCTAACCCTCAAACCGACGCTATAAAATCCCATATTTCCAGAAATAAATCGGGGAAGAAAGAATTATCGCGTTTCACGAGACGGAGCCGCCGCCGTCTCCTGTTCTTCATCGGGAGGCCAGATCTGGAGTCTGTTGGGGGCTCCGGAGAGGGGGATCTTCGATCTTCGTCATCACCAACACATCTCCATCGCCAATTCCATAATGCTCCACACTGGGAGTGAGTAATTTCTTAATAGGCTCGCTGGTCGGTGAGGAATTGGATGAGATTCATCATGTGATCGAGTTAGTTTTGCTAGGGCTTGATCCCTAGTATCCACTATGTTCTGAGATTGATGTTGCTATGACTTTGCCATGCTTAATGCTTGTCACTTTGGCCTGGGTGCCATGATTTCAGATCTGAACCATTTATTTTATCACCTTTATATCCATGTTCTAGATCTGATCTTGCAAGTTATAGTCACCTACTACGTGTTATGATCTGACAACCTCGGAGTGACAATAGTCGGGATCACTCCCGGTGATGACCGTAGTTTGAGGAGTTCATGTATTCACCATGTGCCAATGCTTTGTTCCAGTTCTCTATTAAAAGGAGGCCTTAATATCCCTTAGCTTCCAATAGGACCCCGCTGCCACGGGAGGGTAGGACAAAATATGTCATGCAAGTTCTTTCCATAAGCACGTATGACTATTTACGGAATACATGCCTACATTATGTTTATGAACTGGAGCTAGTGCCGTATCGCCCTAGGTTATAATTGTCTCATGAATATCGTCCAACGAGTCACTGATCCAATGCCTACGAATTTATCATATATTGTTCTTGCTAAGTTACTATTGTTTGTACTGCTATCATTACTGCTACAATATCACTGCTATCACTGTTACTGTTACCATTACTGCTGCTGCTATCATCAAACTATCATACTACTGTGCTACTAATTACTTTGCTACAGATAATTAATCTCTAGGTGTGGTTGAATTGACAACTCAGCTGCTAATACCTTCAAATATTCTTTGGCTCCCATTGTGTCGAATCTATAAATTTGGGTTGAATACTCTACCCTCAAAAATTGTTGCGATCCCCTATACTTGTGGGTTATCAGCCATCATGGCCGCCACCCCACTGGCGGCCACCGTGGCCATCACCCGCTCCACCAATGCGGCCCGAAGGCAGGAGGTGGTGGTCGTGGCCACCACCCCATCATCGGCCGCCGTGGCCGCCACCCCACCATCGACCGCCGGGGTCATCACCCGCTCCGCCATCGCCGCCCGAAGGTGGGAGGTGGAGGTGGATGCCCGCACGTGCATCAGCGACCTTGCACGCTACACCGAGTTTCTGCGGGAGGAGGAGGAGCGCCTCGTCGAGCACGCAAAAAGCCTTATCGCCGTCGTGGCCGCGCGCACGCCGCCTCAAAGGCGAGGAATCAGGAGATCTACGAGGAGAACCACCGCTTCGAGAGGGGTCGTCTGGAGCGGCAGGGGGCGTTTGAGGTGAGCGTCGCTGAAGGTGCAGCAGCGGCAGGCACCGTATTCCAGTTGTCCAGCTCGTCGGTAGGCTCCTCCTCCTCTGCCTCTTACTGAGCGCGCTCGACAGAGGAGAGGCTGCCGGAAGTAGTACAAAGCCCCTCCATAGTAGTAGTAGTAGTAGTATTTAGGGGCTATTTTGTTCAGTTCATCTCACTATAGATGTGGTGGAACTGTACAACGTACTTAAAATTAGCTAGTATATAAAGTAGAACTAGCTATTTCAGTACATGGTTGGAAACAATTGGGGAAACATTTGGTCGGTTCAGCTGTCGAGTTGAACTGTTTGTATAAAGAATGACTGCTTAATCTATGAATGAAATCTATGCTTAATTACTAAATTTTCGTTGCAAAAATTAGATACTGCTAGTGATTTTAGCTGCATATTTTGAGAAATCGCAGCGTTACAAGGTTGAGAAATGGCAATGTTACTAGATCAAAAAATGCAATCTTTCCAGTTTGACAAATGACAACATACCCAATATGACAGATGCAAATCTTACCAAATTGTTTGTAAGTGGTTGCACACGGGTCATCCAAAACAACCGTTTGCATTGAAGCGATGTAGAACTCATGCTCGGCACATTTTCTCTTGGCTTAATTAGAGTTGAAGTCTGGATTTGCATACCGTATTAAATCTGAACCGTTTCATTGAAGAGATGCACAAATCATGCGCTACGAATTTTCCCTTGACTTAAAGGGGAAGACCATAGCTCTCACTTTGCATATAGGTGCTCTATCTAAAACCTTTGCGATCAAGGGCTGCACAAATCCTGCTCGGCACATTTTCCCTTGGCTTCCTGGGGAAGTTGTCAGTTTGCATATGGGTGTTCTAGCTAAAACATTTCTGATGAGTGTATTATATTTTAAAACCATTGGCGGGTTTTTCAGAAGAAAATTGTTTGATAAGTCTGTACATTAAGAAAGAAAAATGCAAGTTTGTTCAAACCATATCTTTCATTCAGTCACACTGCGAATTTATATTCGTATGATCGAGATACAGTATTAAACCCAAAATAAAACTATTTCCGGCGGCGGCATGCCGCGCCATCATTGTCATTGTCGTCCTCCGGGACATTGTTGTTGAAGTCTTCAAGGCAGCACCGAATGTTCTTCACTTGTAAATCAAACATCATGTCATCGCGCTATCGACGGGCGGGGCAGGAGGACGAAAACTGGCGGCGCTGAGAGGTAGCGGTCGACGGCGGCGTCCCATGCCGCTGAAGGGGCACGCGCGCGGGCACGAGCATGGCGGGTGCAGCCAAACGCACAGGGACCGGCACCGCGGTGGGTGGAGGGGCGCGCACGGGCATGGGCGTTGGCGCTGGCATGTACACGAGCTCGCACGGGTCTGCGGAGACCTCGCTGATGCCCGTGGCTTCCATATCTGCGATAGTGCTCGGTGACCAGCCCGTCAATGCTATGGGGATGGTCGCTGGCGCTGGCACGGGGATGGGAGCTGGGATGGGAGCGGATGCAGCAACCGCCGCAGCCAGCTCGTTCAGGGCCATGTCCATGAGGCCCCATTCCTCCTTATTTTCAATCTCCTCTGGCTCAGAGTCGACTTCACCAAACTTGAAGACTAGTGGCAGATGGTCCTTCTTGCCATGGCGTTGGTGGAGGTCTGCGGGAGGGAGGGGAATGGGAGGCGAACAGTAAGGCTGCCCATATTAAGAAGTGGCTCGGGCACCATTAATGGAGAGGAAGATGAGCGGCCATGGAAGTCAAAGGGCTCGCTTCCCAGTGAGCCTGCGCAGTGTACAGCTCGCATGCTTCCCAGTGAGCCTGCGCATTGGAGGACAGCTTGCACGCCTCCCGGTCAGCCTACGCACCGGACTGCGCTCGCACGCCTCCTGTTCAGTCAAGCACCTGTCCGCACGACACCTCCTATAACCATTAAAACCAAGACATGTGGCATCACATGAATGGTTAACATAACGCAAACGGTTTGAATTATACAAACATTTAGAGTAGCAGCTATTTGTTTCAAAATGCCTTTGTTGGTTGTTATTCGAGTGTGCGTTCTCTCAAAATGGACACAAAAAATACCACAACATGTCGGGTGCCATTCCATGATAGCATTCCAAGTTTCATGAATTTCAGACGAGTTTTGGATTTGCTAGAATTTAAAAACAAAGTATCTCAACATTTTGTCGGTAATCAACAGTGCCCTGGTGTTTGAAATTCATTCCCATTTCTTGCATGGGACCTTAGCATGCACCCCAGGACAAAGATTTGTTTATTCAACCAATTTATATGCACTCGAGCATGTGCATGTAGTTCAAATTTGAATTATGCACATAAAATGCCTAGAAACCCAGTTAATGTATAAAATGTCCAAACGAACCCCAAAAAAATCCAAAATTTAACACAACATTCCTGTTGTTCTATGTTGACACTAGAATTTTTTTGAAAGCAATAAGAGGCAGCGGATATTGTTTCGTCACCAAAGGTGGCACGTTCCCTACCAAAACCATCAGGCTTGTTGTGAGAAGCTCTGGTTTGTGAGAAGCTTATACCCAAACCTGCCCCAAATGGGACAAAAAATTTACCACGGCATGTTTATGCCGCTCCATGATAGCATGCCAAGTTTCATGAATTTTAGACAAGTTTTGGATTTACTAGAATTTTAAAACCAGGTATCTCAATGTTTGCGGCCGAGTGACAGTGGCAGGGTGTTTGACATTCATTCCCATTTCTTGCATGGGATCTAAGCATGCAACCAAGGACACAAATTTGAATTTTCAACGAATTTATATGCATTAGAGCATGTGCCTATAGTTCACATTTGAATTATGCATATAAATGCATTGAAAACTCAATTAATGCATAAAATGTCCAAACGAACCCCAAAAATCCAAAAAATAACACAACACTCCTGTTGTTCTATGTTGACACTAGAATTTTTTTGAAAGCAATAAGAGGCAACGAATATCGTTTCGTCCCCAAAGGTTGGGTGTTCCCTACCGAAACCATCACGCTTGTTGTGAGAAACTCTGGTTTGTGAGAAGCTTATACCCAAACCTAACCCAAATGGGACAAAAAATTTACCATGGCATGTTGATGCCGCTCCATGATAGCATGCCAAGTTTCATGAATTTCAAACGAGTTTTGGATTTACTAGAATTTAAAAACCAGGTATCTCAATGTTTGCGGCCGAGTGATGGTGGCAGGGTGTTTGACATTCATTCCCATTTCTTGCATGGGACCTAAGCATGCAACCAAGGACACATATTTGAACTTTCAACCAATTTATATGCATTAGAGCATGTGCCTGTAGTTCAAATTTGAATTATGCAAATAAATGCATTGAAAACTCAATTAATGCATAAAAATGTCCAAACAAACCCCAAAAAATCCCAAAAATTGACACAACACTCATGTTATTCTATGTTGAAACGAGAATTTTTTTTGAAAGAGATAAGAGGCAATGGATATAGTTTCGTCCCTAAAGGTGGGATGTTCCCTACCGAAACCATCAGGCTTGTTGTGAGAAGCTCTGTTTTGTGAGAAGCATATACCCAAGCTTGCCCCAAATGGGACAAAAAAATTACCATAACATGTTGATGCCGCTCCATGATAGCATGCCAAGTTTCATGAATTTCAGACGAGTTTTGGGTTTACTAGAATTTAAAAACCAGGTATCTCAATGTTTGCGGCCGAGTGACGGTGGCAGGGTGTTTGACGTTCATTCTCATTTCTTGCATGGGACCTAAGCATGCAACCAATGACACATATTTGAATTTTCAACCAATTTATATGCATTATAGCATGTGACTGTAGTTTAAATTTGAATTATGCACATAAATGCATTGAAAACTCAACTAATGCATAAAATGTCCAAACGAACCCCGAAAAATCCCAAAAATTGACACAACACTCCTATTGTTCTATGTTGACAAGAGAAAAAATTTGAAAGCAATAAGAGGCAATGGATATTGTTTCGTTCCCAAAGGTGGGATGTTCCCTACCGAAACCATCAGGCTTGTTGTGAGAAGCTCTGGTTTGTGACAAGCATATCCCCAAACCTGCCCCAAATGGGATAAAAAATTTACCACGACATGTTGATGCTGCTCCATGATAGCATGCCAAGTTCCATGAATTTCAGAGGAGTTTTGGATTTACTAGAATTTAAAGACCAGGTATCTCAATGTTTGCGACCATGTGACGATGGCAGGGTGTTTGACATTCTTTCCCATTTCTTGCATGGGACCTAAGCATGCAACCAAGGACACAGAGTTAAATTTTCAACTAATTTATATGCATTAGAGCATGTGCGTGGAGTTCAAATTTGAATTATGCATATGAATGGATAGAAAACTCAGTTAATGTATAAAAATGTCCAAGAAAACCCTGAAAAATCCCAAAAATTGACACAACACTCATGTTGTTCTATGTTGACACGAGAAAAAATTTGAAAGTAAGAAGAGGCAATAGATATCGTTTCATTCCCCAAGGTGGCACGTACCCTACCGAAACCATCAGGCTTGTTGTGAGAGAAGCTCTGGTTTGCGAGAAGCTTATACCCACACCTACCCCAAATGGGACAACATTTTTACCCTGGCAAGTCGATGCCGTTCCATGATATCATGTCAAGTTTCATGAATTTCAGACGAGTTTTCGATTTGCTAGAATTTTAAAACCATGTATTATGTTAGCGGCCAAGCGACAGTGTCAAGGTGTTTGACATTCATTCTCATTTCTTGCATGTGACCTAAGCTTGCAACCAAGGACCAACATTTGATTTTGCAACCCGTTTTTATGGACTGGAGCATGTGCATGTAGTTCAATTTTGAATTATGCACATAAATGTCTAGAAAATTCAATTAACATATAAAAATGTCCAAACGATCCCCAAAAAAATCCAAATATTAACACGACACTCCTGTTGTTTTATGTTGACACCAGGAAAAAAATTGAAAGGAAGAAGAGGCGATGAATATCATTTTGTCCACAAAAGTGACACGTTTCCCTAACGGAACCATGAGGCTTCTTGTGAGAAGCTCTGGTTTGTGAGTTATACCATAACCTGCCCCAAATGGAACAATATTTTTTACCCTAGAATGTTGATGCCATTCCATGATAGCCCCAAGGTTTCATGAATTTTAGACAGGTTTTGGATTTATTAGAATTACAAAAGCAAGTACCTCAACATTTGCCGGAGAGCCACGGTGTCGTGGTGTTCAAAATTCATCCCCATTTCTTGCATGGGACATAAGGACAAACCCATGGACACATATATGATTTCACAACCCATGTTGGTTCACCGGAGCATGTGCATGTAGTTTAATTCTGAATTGTGCACCTGAAATGGCTAGAAAACCAATTTAATGTATACAATGTCCAAACGAACCCTGAATAATTTCAATTTTTTTACGACATACATATAGTTGCATGTTCACTGCAGATAAAAGGTCTAGCCATTCAAACACCGTTCATTACCGCTGTGACCCCATTATGTAATTCAAATCAAGATGAAAAATCAAGTAGATCCCACACAGTTTATTATCACCAACCGTGATGTAGTACAAAATATCCTGAAGTACCGTCGGTGTATAGTACACCTATGGCTTACGCGAGAAGGTGCGTCGGCTACAGTCCACAGCCGGCGTGTCAAGCACACTAGCACGCTCCCCAAATATCATTTCACTGTTCAATCGTCGTTGGTGAAAGATGGGGACGTGGACCCGCGTCGTGAGGGCAACTTTGGCGGCCCACTCCGGTGAGAGTGCGGCCGCAGCCGCTATGCGCGTGCTAACAAGGTGCATGAGCGCGGCCACAATCCGCAACCGGGCGACCAAGGCAGCCCAAACGGTCGCTGTTGCTTCTAAGGTGGCGGTAGCAACATCTGCCTCGGGGATAGCAACTGGCGAGAGCGGCACAACAGCTATCCGTTCCGCAGTGGCGGCCTTAGCCCTGATGGAGGCCGCCCACGACCATGTCGAGGCCACCCATGCCTAGCTCGTGGCGGTCATTGAACAAATTGAACGAAGCTTCTTTGACAACGGTCGGCAACCCACGGCCGAAGAGTTGGCAATCGCCGAGAGCGCTCAAGCAGCCGTCCGTTCCTCCGCCGCATACCTTGCGACGATAGAGCCCGTCCAAGCCCAGATCGCGGCCGCCCACGCCCAGCTCGTGGCGACCTTTTCCAAAGAGATGGCGGATGCGGATGGCGAGATGCTTGCCGAGTATGGTATGATGGATGGCATGGAGCCCCTTCCCCAGGAAACCGTCGGGCACGAGCTAGACATGGAGGAGGCGGCAGAGATCGACGAGCACCAGCCATCACTACTAGGGAAAACCTTATACACATAATCTTAGCAGCAGCGCGGCTCAAAAAGAAGCGCTACTGCTAATTAGCAGTAGCGCGTGTGTGCAAAACTCGTTACTGACACGGCGTTAGCAGTAGCGCGCTTGGAGCAACCCGCGCTGCTACAAATATCGACCGACAGTGTCCATCAACCTACATTTAGCAGCAGTGCGTTGTCGTGTCACATCTCTAGTTCTGGTATGACCTAGACTAGCTAGTCATGTCTGCATCATGTTTAAATTCCATTTAAATTTGAAATGGGGATTTGTGAAACCCTCAGAATCATTTTTGGAAATGACCCAAACAAATATTGCTCCAAAAAGGTCCAAGAAAATGCTCATGTTGCTCTCTGAAAATATTGGACAGAGATAAAAATCAAACCAATATTTTTAGAGGCTCATAAGTATTTATTTTGGGCATTTGGAATTAATGCATAATTATTTGCATTGGATTATATATGTTATATATATAATATATGTCCAAAAATTATGCCATTTATTGAGGAGCTCTAGAATAATATCACTAGTTCCTACAAAAATTGGCACAAGGAAATAAAATGATTTAATATTATTATTAAATCAAAACAGATGTCAGAAAATAGAAAAGAAAAAAGAGAGAGGAAAAACCTACCTGGACTTACCGGCGGCCTGGCACTGTACGGCCTGGCCTGGCCCAGCGGCCCAGCAGGCCGGCCCAGCCAGCTGGCCGTGCCACTCGTCCCCTTCCTCGCGCCAGGAGGATAGGGGCACGCGCCGGCGCGGCCGGCCACGCGTCTGGCCGGGGCCACGTCCCCCGCCACCTCCTGCTTCTCCCTCTCGCCGTCCTGGACGCCCTGGACGACGCCACACGCCGCCCCGCACCTCTCTCCCTCTCCCTCACTCTCCCTCCTCCCCTGGTTCTCTCCCGCGCGACCGCCCGAGCCCTGCCGTTGCCGCCGTTTGCCGTTACCGTAGCCACCGCCACCCCCTCGCCTCTCCGACCAGCTCAGAAGCTCCGCAACGTCACCGTACACCTCTCCGTCGAGCCACGCGACGCGGGAAGCCCTGGAACACCATCAACATCACCATCTTCGCCTCCGGCCGCCGGAGATTGTCCTCACCGCCACACCGTCATCCGGTCTTCCCCGAGCTTGCTGACGATGCCTTCGAGACCGCTGTGAGCCCCGCCGTCGATCCCCCCTACTCCCCTACTGCTCTGCGCCCTCCAGCCCCTCTGCTGCTCGAGCCGAGCTCCGGCCGCCACCGTGAGCTCTGCTCCGGCGAGCTCCGGCCACCCTGCATCCTCCCGTCGCCTCCGCTGGATGCGGACGAGCCCGAGCTACGCCCTGGTGCTCTCAGCCACCGCCCCCGTGCACCGCAGCGCTGTGCCCGCCCTCGGCCGAACTCCGGCCGCCGCCCCGAGCTCCGTTCCAGCAAGCTCCGACCGTCCCCGCCTCTCGCACTTGCTCCAGATGACGCGGACGAGCGCTGGCTCCTCGCCAGTCGTCTCCGCGGGCCATTTGTACGCCAGAGATGCGATCCCGAGCCCCTCCACCGTGTTCGGCCTCACCGACCCGTCAGGTGGGCCCCGTGGGGTTTGACCCTTTGACCTCGCCGACCCGTCAGGTGGGCCCCGTGGGTCAGGTGATTAGCTTAAGGCTAATCACCGTTAACTAACCCCCCCTAACACTGACCAGTGGGCCCAGTGCCACTAATCCTTTAATTAAGATAAAACTAACCCCCCTGTTTAACCCATGTCACTGACGTGTGGACCCCACACGTCAGGTTTGACCAGTCAGCACTGTTGACTTGCTGACGCAAGCATGACGCAGTGCTAACGCAATTATTTATTTTCTGGATTTAAATTAAATTAGGAAATTCCAGAAAATGCTAAAAACTTCAAAAAATCATAGAAATTCAACCGTAGCTCAGATTGAAATAAATTATATATTTCTGGAGTTGCATTTGAACCCTTGGTTCAAATGGACTTCATTCAAATTGAATACTAGTTGCATTAGTTCAAGCCACATCACATCTACATGCCATGTTCATGCATCATATTGTTGCATATGCTTATGTATTGATTGCCGACACCGTTCCTTCTCGATAGGTCCTGCTCTGGAGACCGTTCCAGAGTACCTGTCTGAGGAGCAGTGCCCCCTCTGTTGATCTACTAGGCAAGCAAACCCCCTTGTTCATTCCGATACAATCCTACTCTCTCGCTTCTGCTCTTAGTTATTGCATTAGGACAACAACGTTTCAACTGCTACTTTGGGCTACGGTAGTTGAACCCATTCCTCTGCATGACCTGTCATTGCCACAGTAAATAGTTGAAACCCACTAGCATGTGTAGGAGTTTATTGAGCCATCTTGTGTTCCTACCATGCCACGCTTGCTATTGCTTAGAATGTGTCAGGTCTGATTCATTGGGAATGAATTGGAGTGCAGTGTTCTATGTTCTGATGCTCAAAGTGAAATGTGTGAACACGATTTGGTAAAGGTAGCGGTGAGAGGCCATGTAGGAGTACATGGTGGGTTGTCTCACTAGAACCGTCCTTAAGTACTGAGTTCTGTGTATGTCGTACAATGACTCGATACTACCACACATTGGGTTCCGGTAACTCGACCCCTCTCGACTTATTAACCAACTTGATCTCTGTCCAGGAGTCGCAACAGTTTCTGGTGTTTGTAGGTAGTGTTAGTAGTCTACCAAGTGACACCCGGCCAAGTGGGCTTGGGACAGACAAGGCACAGTGGCACGGTGTACCAAGTGGCACCCGGATGGTGGGCTTGGGAACCCTGCTCACATCGTTTGGGGCCGTGAGCGACACCCCGGCCGGATCTCCTTGCGGATGGAACCCGAATAGGCGATAAACCTGGACTAGAGTCTTGTGTGGTTAGTTAGGTCATGGCCGACTCCCTCGCCAGGCTTCCTCTTGAAGGTTGCCGAGATACACGACATGTACATGTTGGTAAGTGGCGATGGAGTGTGTGAAGAAGTACACCCCTGCAGGGTTAACATGATCTATTCGAATAGCCGAGTCCGCGGTTATGGACTTCTTGGATGCTTACATGGTACATAGACAACTTGAAGTGGATACTATAAAATGCCCAAGACAAGTGTGAGTGCTATGGATGACCTTCTCGTAGGGAGATGGGGTAGAATCCATAGTAGTGTATTGTGTGGTGATTAGTGGACTCGTGTGCACCATCTCACCTCAAAGAAGTTTCTCGTAGTCCTAGAACAGGATAGCCACTGAGTCAAAGCTGGCTTGCTGCAACTAAACCCCACATTACCCTCTTGATACAAATGCATGTATGATAGGTTCTGATGTAAGTCTCGCTGAGTACCTTTGTACTCATGTTGCTTTATTTATGTTTTTACAGTGGAGACTTCGGTCTTACTAGTGTTCTCGTGGACTTCGACAAGTAGCTTGTACCTCAGCTACGATCTTGATCGGATGTTGTAGATAGTCAGGCTCTTCAGCCTTTTTCATTTGTAGATGTCTGTACCCAGACATGTAATGCTTCCGCTTGTTGCTTGAATGCTTTGAATGTTGGGTCATGTGACCCGGTTTGTAATAATGCTATGTTGGCTCTTTGAGCCTTATCTATATGAGTTGTTGAGTTATGTTGTGATGCCATGTTGTACAGCACATACTTGCCTGTTATGTGTATGTGTAATGTGTATTGCTATGTGTGGGATTTGACTATCTAGTTGTTTATCCTTAGTAGCCTCTCTTACCGGGAAATGTCTCCTAGTGCTTCCACCGAGCCCTGGTAGCTTTCTACTGCTCCGGAACACTTAGGCTGGCCGGCATGTGTCCTTCTTCGTTCCTGTGTCTGTCCCTTCGGGGAAATGTCACGCGGTGTCTACTGGAGTCCTGTTAGCCTGCTACAGCCCAGTTTACCGGAGTCCTGCTAGCCCAGTTGCTACAGCCCGGATTCACTCGCTGATGACCGACACGTTCGTTGCCGGGTCATGTATGCCTGTCCTTGTAAGTTAGTGCCACTTTGGGTTCATGACTAGCCATGTCAGCCCGGGTTCTTGTCATACGGATGCTAGCGACACTGTCATATACGTGTGCCAAAAGGTGCAAACGGTCCCGGGCATGGTAAGGCGACACCCGTGGGAATACCGTGCGTGAGGCCGCAAAGTGATATGAGGTGTTACATGCTAGATCGGTGTGGCATAGAATCAGGGTCCTGACAGCTTTGGTATCAGAGCCTGACCGCCTATAGGATTACCAAGCCAAACTGATCGAAGTTGAGTCTAGAAATTCTTCAGTTATGCAAGGGAATTGATTGTGGGAAGGAACGCAAGGCTCTTTTTACTCCTTATACCTCATGGCTTTCTGATCTGAGTCATCCTATCTTCCTACGGGGTTAAGGAACTAGGCTTTCTTTTTCGTCTATCAGGATCACGTGTTACTACTCCGTAGTCCCATAGGATTGGTTGATCAGAGTCATATTCCAGTTTTCGAGTACTTCCGATGTAGTCTGTTTAGTATGATCTCAGAACCCCGAGTGATGATGTTGAGTATGTTACTACCCCATTTTAGCAAGATGTCTCATTCCGAGCATTTTACTGCCATTATGCTGCCGGAATTGCCCTAGCAGTTCAAGAGTTACTAATTTCTTTGCCCTACATTCTGCAGTCTATAGTTGATGCTGATCCGTCCTTGGTTTCGTTTCCCAGGATGTCATCAGTTAAGCGAAGTTCTGTTGCTCGTAACCAAAACCACGGAGATGGTAGGGATGAGGATCCTCCCGACCCGCCTTCGTTGACAGAGTTCATGTTAGAGATGGAGAGGAACAAGCGTGAGTCTAACCGCTTGTTGTCACGTATCGAGGAGAACACCGCACATCGGTTCAAAGGGTCTGCAACCATTCATGACTTCATTCGCTTGCACCCACCTACCTTTCATCACTCCATCGATCCACTCGATGCAGATGACTGGCTCCGTAGCATCACTCATAAGCTGCGTTCCGCAAACGTAGCTGAAGATGACAATGTCACCTATGCCACATACCACCTGGAAGGTCCTGCTAGTCTTTGGTGGTAGAACTATGAGGCTATGCTTCCAGCTGGCCAGATTCCTACTTGGAGGGATTTCATTGAGGCTTTTCGCGAGCATCACATACCTCAGGCCCTCATTGATCACAAGAGAGAAGAGTTATGTAGTTTCACCCAGAGTAAGATGGCTGTTGATGCTTACAGTAGAGAGTTTGAGAACCTTGCCCGCTATGCTTCAGAAGAGGTGTCCACGGACGCCAAGAAGCAAGCTAGGTTCCGGAAGGGTCTCAACCCCAAGTTGCGTCGTGATCTCCACCTGCATCATTGTGTTACATTCCAAGCTCTTGTGAACAAGGCTATTAATGCAGAGACAGCTCAGCTCACTTACGAGGAGTCTCGTAAGCACACCTGTGATTTGGGATCTTCCTCTGGTTCTAGCTCTCAGAAGCGCCGGATTTGGGTTCCAAACTCCGCTCTTCCTTCCGGTTATACATCGAGACCATCTTATGTGGTTCCTCCCCCAGCTCAGTCGTATGCTCCACCCAGGCCTACTGGTAGACTGCTTGTCAGTGCGGGTCCACGTCCAACTTTAGGGACTAGCTTCACATGCGGGAAGCCAGGACACTATGCACGTGACTGCTCTCAGACTAGTTATGCTCCACCCCAGCCCGAGAAGCCTATTGGCCGTGGTAAGCCACCATGCAAGATGATCAGTGTCAAGTCAGCTCCCACTGAACGTGGACGCGTGCATCAAGTCTCAGCCAGAAACGCTCATGATGATCCAGATGTCGTTCTTGGTACACTCCTTGTCAACTGTCATCCAGCATCGGTTCTGTTCGATACTGGAGCGTCTCAATCCTTCATTTCTTAAAGCTATGCTAGCTTGCACAACATGTCATTTTGTGATATGCCCTCTCCACTGGTCATCCAAACTCCTGGATCCAAATGGCAAACTTCTATTGTAAGCCATGCTAATGAAATCCTTGTTGACAGACTTGTATTCCTTGCCTCACTTATAGCTGAAGGAAATATGCCCTAGAGGCAATAATAAAGTTATTATTTATTTCCTTATTTCATGATAAATGTTTATTATTCATGCTATAATTGTATTAACCGGAAACATAATACATGTGTGAATACATAGACAAACATATAGTCACTAGTATGCCTCTACTTGACTAGCTCTTTAATCAAAGATGGTTATGTTTCCTAACCATAGACATGTGTTGTCATTTGATTAATGGGATCACATCATTAGGAGAATGATGTGATTGGCATGACCCATTCCGTTAGCCTAGCACTTGATCGTTTAGTATATTGCTATTGCTTTCTTCATGACTTATACATGTTCCTGTAACTATGAGATTATGCAACTCCCGTTTACCGGAGGAACACTTTGGGTGCTACCAAACATCACAACGTAACTGGGTGATTATAAAGGAGTACTACAGGTGTCTCCGAAGGTACATGTTGAGTTGGCGTATTTCGAGATTAGGTTTTGTCACTCCGATCGTCGGAGAGGTACCTTTGGGCCCTCTCGGTAATGCACATCATTATAAGCCTTGCAAGCAATGTGACCAATGAGTTGGTTACGGGATGATGCATTACATAACGAGTAAAGAGACTTGCCGGTAACGAGATTGAACTAGGTATTGGATACCGACGATCAGATCTCAGGCAAGTAACATACCGATGACAAAGGGAACAACGTATGTTGTTATGCGGTTTGACCGATAAAGATCTTCGTAGAATATGTAGGAACCAATATGGGCATCCAAGTCCCGCTATTGGTTATTGACCGAGAATAGTTCTAGCTCATGTCTACATAGTTCTCGAACCCGTAGGGTCCGCACGCTTAACGTTTCGATGACAGTTTTATTATGAGTTTATAAGTTTTGATGTACCGAAGTTTGTTCGGAGTCCCGAATGTGATCACGGACATGACGAGGAGTCTCGAAATGGTCGAGACATAAAGATTGATATATTGGACGACTATACTCGGACACCAGAAGTGTTCCGGGTGATTTCGGAGAAAACCGGAGTGTCGGGGGGGTTACCAGAACCCCCCGGGAGAGTATTGGGCCTTATGGGCCTTAGGGGAAAGGAGAGAGGGGCGGCCAGCATGGGCCACGCGCCCCCTCCCCCCTCTGGTCCGAATTGGACTAGGAGGGGGGGCGGAGCCCCCCCCTTTCCTTCGCCATCTCCTCCTTCCTTCCCCCTCCTAGTAGGAGTAGGAAAGGAGGAGTCCTACTCCTACTAGGAGGAGGATTCCTCCTCCCTTAGCGCGCCCAAGGGGCTGGCCGGCCTCCCCCCCTGCTCCTTTATATACGGGGGCGGGGGGGCACCCCATAGACACACAAGTTGATCTACGGATCGTTCCTTAGCCGTGTGCGGTGCCCCCTCCACCATATTCCACCTCGGTCATATCGTCGCGGAGTTTAGGCGAAGCCCTGTGCCGGTAGAACATCATCATCGTCACCACGCCGTCATGCTGACGGAACTCATCTCCGGAGCTCTGATGGATCAGAGGCCGGAGATCGTCATCGAGCTGAACGCGTGCTGAACTCGGAGGCCCCGTACATTCGGTGCTTGGATCGGTCGTATCGTGAAGACGTACGACTACATCAACCGCGTTGTGCTAACGCTTCCGCTTATGGTCTACGAGGGTACATGGACGAACACTCTCCCCTCTTGTTGCTATACCATCACCATGATCTTGCGTGTGCATAGGAATTTTTTTGAAATTACTACGTTCCCCAACAGTGGCATCCAAGCCTAGGTTTTATGCATTGATGTTATATGCACGAGTAGAACACAAGTGAGTTGTGGGCGATACAAGTCATACTGCGTACCAGCATGTCATACTTTGGTTCGGCGGTATTGTTGGATGAAGCGGCCCGGACCGACATTACGCGTACGCTTGCGCGAGACTGGTTCTACCGACGTGCTTTGCACACAGGTGGCTGGCGGGTGTCAGTTTCTCCAACTTTAGTGAACCGAGTGTGGCTACGCCCGGTCCTTGCGAAGGTTAAAACAGCACTAACTTGACGAACTATCGTTGTGGTTTTGATGCGTAGGTAAGAACGGTTCTTGCTCAGCCCGTAGCAGCCACGTAAAATTTGCAACAACAAAGTAGAGGACGTCTAGCTTGTTTTTGTAGGGCATGTTGTGATGTGATATGGTCAAGACGTGATGAGATATAAGTTGTTGTATGAGATGCTCATGTTTTGTTGAAGTTATCGGCAACTAGCAGAAGCTCTATGGTTGTCTCTTTGTTGCATAAGATGCAAGTGCCAAATGATTGCTTTACTTTATCGCTATGCAATAGCAATAGTTGGCGAGACGACCATGTGATGACACATTGATATAGATCAAGATGATGAAGATCATGGTGTCGTGCCGGTGACGATAGAGATCATGACAGTACTTTGGAGATGGAGATCAAAGGCGCAAGATGATCATGGCCATATCATGTCACATATTTTGATTGCATATGATGTTTATCTGTTATACATCTTATTCTGTTTTGTTTGACGGTAGCATTTTAAGATGATCTCTCACTAATTATCAAGAGTTGTTCTCCCTGAGTATGCACCGTTGCGAAAGTTCTTCGTGCTGAGACACCACGTGATGATCGGGTGTGATAGGCTCTACGTTCAAATACAACGGGTGCAAAACAGTTGCACACGCGGAATACTCAGGTTAAACATGACGAGCCTAGCATATACAGATATGGCCTCGGAACACGGAGACCGAAAGGTCGAACGTGAATCATATAGTAGATATGATCAACATAGTGATGATCACCATTGAAACTACTCCATCTCACGTGATGATCGGACATGGTTTAGTTGATTTGGATCACGTGATCACTTAGATGACTAGAGAGATGTCTGTCTAAGTGGGAGTTCTTAAGTAATATGATTAATTGAACTTAAATTTGTCATGAACTTAGTCCTGGTAGTATTTTGCAAATTATGTTGTAGATCAATAGCTTGGGTTGTTGCTTTCATATGTTTATTTTGATATGTTCCTAGAGAAAATTGTGTTGAAAAATGTTAGTAGCAATGATGCGGATTGGATCCGTGATCTGAGGTTTATCCTCATTGCTGCGCAGAAGAATTATCTCCTTGATGCACCGCTAGGTGACAAACCTATTGCAGGAGCAGATGCAGACGTTATGAACGTTTGGCTAGCTCAATATGATGACTACTTGATAGTTTAGTGCACCATGCTTAACAGCTTAGAATCGGGACTTCAAAGACGTTTTGAACGTCATGGACCATATGAGATGTTCCAGGAATTGAAGTTAATATTTCAAGCAAATACCCGAGTTGAGAGATATGAAGTCTCCAACAAGTTCTATAGCTAAAGGATGGAGGAGAATCGCTCAACTAGTGAGCAAGTGCTTAGATTGTCTGGGTACTACAATCGCTTGAATCAAGTGGGAGTTAATCTTCCAGATAAGATAGTGATTGACAGAATTCTCTAGTCACCATCACTAAGTTACTAGAACTTCGTGATGAACTATAGTATGCAAGGGATGACGAAAACGATTCCCGAGCTCTTCGTGATGTTGAAATCGACGAAGGTAGAAATCAAGAAATAGCATCAAGTGTTGATGGTTGACAAGATCACTAGTTTCAAGAAAAGGGCAAAGGGAAAGAAAGGGAAACTTCAAGTAGAATGGCAAACAAGTTGTCACTCCCGTGAATAAGACCAAAGCTGGACCAAAGCCTGAAACTGAGTGCTTACACTGCAAAGGAAATGGTCACTGGAAGCGGAAATGCCCTAAATATTTGGTGGATAAGAAGGATGGCAAAGTGAACAAGGGTATATTTGATATACATGTGTTTGATGTGTGCCTTACTAGTGTTTATAGTAACCCCTGAGTATTTAATACTTCTTCGGTTGCTAAAGATTACTAACTCGAAACAGGAGTTACATAATAAACAGAGACTAGTTGAGGGGAAGTGACGATGAGTGTTGGAAATAGTTCCAAGATTGATATGATCATCATCGCACACTCCCTATACTTTCGGGATTAGTGTTAAACCTAAATAAATGTTATTTGGCGTTTGCATTGAGCATGAATATGATTTGATCATGTTTATTGCGATACAGTTATTCATTTAAAGTTAGAGAATAAATTTTTATTCTGTTTACTTGAAGAAGACCTTCAATGGTCATACACCCAATGAAAATAGTTTATTGGATCTCGATCATAGTGATACACATATTCAAAATATTGATGCCAAAAGATGCAAAGTTAATAATGATAGTGCAACTTATTTGTGGCACTGCCGTTTGGGTCATACCGGTGTAAAGCGCATGAAGAAACTCCATAAAAGATGGATTTTCGGAATCACTTGGTTATGAATCATTTGATGCTTGCGAATCGTGCCTTTTGGGCAAGATGACTAAAACTCCGTTCTCCAAAACAATGGAACGAGCTACTGACTTATTGGAAATAATACATACCGATGTATGCGATCCAATGAGTGTTGATGCTCGTGGCAAGTATCGTTATTTTCTGACCTTCACAAGATGATTTGAGCAGATATGGGTATATCTACTTGATGAAACATAAGTCTGAAATAGTTGAAAGGTTCAAAGAATTTCAGAGTGAAATCATCGTAACAGGAAAATAAAGTTTCTGCGATCTGATCGCGGAGACAAATATTTGAGTTACGAGTTTGGTCTTCAATTAAAACAATGTGGAATAGTTTCACAGTTCACGCCACCTGGAACACCACAACATTATGGTGTGTCCGAACGTCGTAATCGTACTTTATTGGATATGGTGCGATCTATGATGTCTCTTGCTGATTTACCACTATTGTTTTGGGGTTATGCATTAGAGACAGCTGCATTCACGTTTAATAGGGCACCATCTAAGTCCGTTGAGACGACACCGTATGAACTATGGTTTAGCAGTAAACCAAAGTTGTCGTTTCTTAAAGTTTGGGGCTGCGATGCTTATGTGAAAAAGTTTCATCCTGATAAGCTCAAACCCAAATCGGAGAAGTGCGTCTTCATAGAATACCCAAAGGAAACTGTTGGGTACACCTTCTATCACAGATCCGAAGGCAAGATATTGGTTGCTAAAAATGGTTCCTTTCTAGAGAAGGAGTTTCTCTCGAAAGAAGTGAGTGGGAGGAAATTAGAGCTTGATAAGGTAATTTGTACCTTCTCCCGAATTGGAAAGTAGTTCATCATAGAAATCAGTTCCAGTGATAACTACACCAATTAGTGAGGAAGCTAATGATATTGATCATGAAACTTCAGATCAAGTTTCTACTGAACCTCGTAGGTCTACCAGAGTAATATCCGGACCAGAGTGGTATGGTAATCCTATTCTGGAAGTCATGTTACTAGACCATGATAAACCTACGAACTATGAGGAAGCAATGATGAGCCCAGATTCCGCGAAATGGCTTGAGGCCATGAAATCTGAGACGGGATCCATGTATGAGAACAAAGTATGGACTTTGGTGGACTTGCCCGATGATCGGCAAACCATAGAAAAATAAATGGATCTTCAAGAGGAAGACGGACGTTGATAGTAGTGTTACTATCTACAAAGCTCGACTTGTCGGAAAAAGGTTTTTGACAAGTTCAAGGTGTTGACTACAATGAGATTTTCTCAACTGTAGCGATGCTTAAGTCTGTCCGAATCATGTTAGCAATTGCCACATTTTATGAAATCTGGCAAATGGATGTCAAAACTGCATTCCTTAATGGTTTTCTTAAAGAAGAGTTGTATATGATGCAACCAGAAGGTTTTGTCAATCCTAAAGGTGCTAACAAAATATGCAAGTTCCAGCAATCCATCTATGGACTGGTGCAAGCATCTCGGAGTTGGAATATACGCTTTGATAAGTTGATCAAAGCATATAGTTTTATATGGACTTACGGTGAAGCCTGTATTTACAATAAAGTGAGTGGGAGCACTACAGCCTTTCTGATTAGTATATGTGAGTGACATATTGTCGATCAGAAATGATGTAGAATTTTTCTGCAAAGCATAAAGGAGTGTTTTAAAGGAGTTCTTTAAAAGAAAGACCTCAGTAAAAGCTACTTACATATTGAGCATCAAGATCTATTGAGATAGATCAAGACGCTTGATAAGATTTTCAATGAGTACATACCTTGGCAAGATTTTGAAATAGTTCAAAATGGAACAGTCAAAGAAAGAGTTCTTGCGTGTGTTGCAAAGGTGTGAAATTGAGTAAGACTCAAATCCCGACCACGACAGAAAATAGAAAAGAGAATGAAAGTCATTCCCTATGCCTCAGTCATAGGTTCTATAAAGTATGCTATGTTATGTACCAGACCTATTGTATACCTTGCTCTGAATTTGGCAAGGGAGTACAATAGTGATCTAGGAGTAGATCACTGGACATTGGTCAAGAATATCCTTAGTGAGGACTAAGGAAATATTTCTCGATAATGGAAGTGATAAAAGAGCTCGTCGTAAAAAGTTACAACTGTGCAACCTTTTACACCAATCCAGATGACTCGAAGTCTCAATCTGGATACATATTGAAAGTGGGAGCAATTAGCTAGAGTAGCTCCGTGCAGAGCATTGTAGACATAGAATATTTGCAAAATACATATGGCTCTGAATATGACAGACCTGTTGACTAAGATTCTCTCACGAGCAAAACATGATCACACCTTAGTACTCTTTGGGTGTTAATCACATAGCGATGTGAACTAGATTATTGACTCTAGTAAACCCTTTGGGTGTTGGTCACATGAAGATGTGAACTATGGGTGTTAATCATATACAGATATGAATATTGGTGTTAAATCACATGACGATGTGAACTAGATTATTGACTCTAGTGCAAGTGGGAGACTGAAGGAAATATGCCCTAGAGGCAATCATAAAGTTATTATTTATTTCCTTATTTCATGATAAATGTTTATTATTCATGCTATAATTGTATTAACCGGAAACATAATACTTGTGTGAATACATAGACAAACATATAGTCACTAGTATGCCTCTACTTGACTAGCTCTTTAATCAAAGATGGTTATGTTTCCTAACCATAGACATGTGTTGTCATTTGATTAATGGGATCACATCATTAGGAGAATGATGTGATTGACATGACCCATTCCGTTAGCCTAGCACTTGATCGTTTAGTATATTGCTATTGCTTTCTTCATGACTTATACATGTTCCTGTAACTATGAGATTATGCAACTCCCGTTTACCAGAGGAACACTTTGGGTGCTACCAAACGTCACAACGTAACTGGGTGATTATAAAGGAGTACTACAGGTGTCTCCGAAGGTACATGTTGAGTTGGCGTATTTCGAGATTAGGTTTTGTCACTCCGATCGTCGGAGAGGTACCTCTGGGCCCTCTCGGTAATGCACATCATTATAAGCCTTGCAAGCAATGTGACCAATGAGTTGGTTACGGGATGATGCATTACAGAACGAGTAAAGAGACTTGCCGGTAACGAGATTGAACTAGGTATTGGATACCGACGATCAGATCTCGGGCAAGTAACATACCGATGACAAAGGGAACAACGTATGTTGTTATGCGGTTTGACCGATAAAGATCTTCGTAGAATATGTAGGAACCAATATGGGCATCCAGGTCCCGCTATTGGTTATTGACCGAGAATAGTTCTAGGTCATGTCTACATAGTTCTCGAACCCGTAGGGTCCGCACGCTTAACGTTTCGATGACAGTTTTATTATGAGTTTATAAGTTTTGATGTACCGAAGTTTGTTCGGAGTCCCGGATGTGATCACGGACATGACGAGGAGTCTCGAAATGGTCGAGACATAAAGATTGATATATTGGACGACTATATTCGGACACCGGAAGTGTTCCGGGTGATTTCGGAGAAAACCGGAGTGCCGGGGGGGGTTACCGGAACCCCCCGGGAGAGTATTGGGCCTTATGGGCCTTAGGGGAAAGGAGAGAGGGGCGGCCAGCATGGGCCGCACGCCCCCTCCCCCCTCTGGTCCGAATTGTACTAGGAGGGGGGCGGCGCCCCCCTTTCCTTCCCCCTCTCCTCCTTCCTTCCCCCTCCTAGTAGGAGTAGGAAAGGAGGAGTCCTACTCCTACTAGGAGGAGGATTCCTCCTCCCTTGGCGCGCCCAAGGGGCCGGCCGGCCTCCCCCCCTTGCTCCTTTATATACGGGGGCGGGGGGGCACCCCATAGACACACAAGTTGATCTACGGATCGTTCCTTAGCCGTGTGCGGTGCCCCCCTCCACCATATTCCACCTCGGTCATATCGTCGCGGAGTTTAGGCGAAGCCCTGCGCCGGTAGAACATCATCATCGTCACCACGCCGTCATGCTGACGGAACTCATCTCCGGAGCTCTGCTGGATCGGAGGCCGGAGATCGTCATCGAGCTGAACGTGTGCTGAACTCGGAGGCCCCGTACGTTCGGTGCTTGGATCGGTCGGATCGTGAAGACGTACGACTACATCAACCGCATTGTGCTAACGCTTCCGCTTACGGTCTACGAGGGTACGTGGACGAACACTCTCCCCTCTCGTTGCTATACCATCACCATGATCTTGCGTGTGCGTAGGAAATTTTTTGAAATTACTACATTCCCCAACAATAGCCCTCAAGTCTACAGATATTAACATCATCTTGGGTATGGACTGGATGAAATCTCATTATGCCAAGATTGATTGTTACACCAGGTCCGTTCAGCTTACACACCCATCTGGCAAGATAGTCACTGTCTCCACTAGAGTTGCAAGGCGTCAGCTCTATTCTCTCAATGCCAGCCCTCTTCCAGACCTTGAAGATATCCCGGTAGTCCGTGACTTTCCGGATGTCTTTCCAGAGGAACTGTCAGGAGTCCCACCTGACAGATATGTAGAGTTCGTCATAGATCTTATCCCAGGAACCGCTCCAATCTCTAGGAGACCTTACAAGATGGCACCCTTAGAACTAGCCAAGCTTAAGAAACAACTTGATGAGTCCTTGCAAAAGGGTTTCATCCGTCCTAGTTCTTCTCCTTGGGCTTGCCCCGTCCTCTTCGTCAAGAAGAAGGATGGTACAGACCGGATGGTTGTAGATTATCTTCCCGTTAATTTGGTCACGATAAAGAACAAATATCCGCTCCCCAGGATCAATGATCTGTATGATCAGCTCGCTGGATCCTCAGTCTTTTCCAAGATGGATTTGAGGTTAGGCTACCACCAAATCAAAATCAGAAATGAGGACATTCCTAAGACGGCCTTTGTCACTCGTTATGGCCAGTACGAGTACACCATCATGTCCTTCGGTCTAACCAACGCTCCAGCTACATTCTCCTGCTTGATGAACTCGATCTTCATGGAGTACTTAGATAAGTTTGTCGTGGTTTACCTTGATGATATTCTTATTTACTCAAAGAACGAGGAAGAGCATGCTGAACATCTTAGACTTGTATTAGAAAAACTCAGAGAGCACCGCCTTTATGCCAAGTTTTCCAAGTGTGAATTTTGGTTGCCAGAAGAGATAGGAATGGCTCCGGAATAATTAGAAGAGTCAGGTAAGATCCTGGAAAAAGACCTGTGGGTTAGGGGCCACTGAAGAGATAACACCGTTGGAAAGGGATGTTGAACAGACAGATGATGCACCGGAACAATTGAAATATTTGAATGAGGTGACAACCTCGAATTAATTCGAACACAGACGAATCTCCTGATATGTCTTGAACACCCTGGAAGGATAAACTGGCGAGAGGCGAACGAGCAGGGAAAACACTTGATCCAAGGGAAAGAATATAATCAACCCGAAAAACTTGAATTGAGTCCACCGAAGAAGAAAAAGAAATGAAGAATGACGAACGAGACGAGAATTCACCGGTTGAAATAATTGAGGGAAGACTGAAGAGGATCCACACGAATGAAATTGATGGTCGAAAGAGACTCAAACTCCGGGAATAAGAGGGTGGGAGGGCGGGAAAAACAAAGACAACTTGGAAGGCGGAACCGACGAATATCTTGAAGAGAAAACACCGGTTGAAATCATTGAGGAAAGAAAGCAAAGACTTAACACGAGTAGGATGGATACTCGATTACGGACTCCGGTTCTGAGAGGAAGAAGGGTGGGCGGGTGGGAAAATAAAACAACTGAGGATTGAACTTGGCAAAGATGAAGAGGCTCAAGTCAACTTGACGAGAAATGCACCGGATGAAAAGAGATGAGGAACAACGACCGAAAACTAACCACGTGATCCTAAAGAAAAATTTGAAGGGGAAGAGGAGTAGTTCAAAACACCTACGTCAAGATTCCTCACCAGAGCGACGAAGGGGTTGAGGAGTAAAAAGAATTCCTACTCTCCGATATAACTAGACTCCGAAAACAGTTTTCTTCTAGACTCAACAATGGCCAAACTACACGATCAATCAAGGGGGCTCCTAGGGTCGGTCAAGGCTCTGAAACCAACTTGTCACGCCCAATATGCGACCCTATCCAAAAGGAACTCGAAGGTCCCACCAAGGATAGACCCGCATATTGGAACACTTTTGCAAGGTGGATATCATTACATCAACATTACATAATAGATGGGGATACATACAATACATACAATGACACATGGATACAACATCATACATAAGATCAACATCCGACTACGATTGAAACACAAACAGAAGCTCAAACAACATCCACCCTGCTAGCCCAGGCTGCCGACCTGGAACCTATCCCCTGATCGAAGAAGAAGCAGAAGAAGAACTCAACGCAAGCAAGCATCGCTCTCGCGTCATGATCATCGCATAACCTATACCTGCAACTGTTGTTGTAGTAATCTGTGAGCCACGAGGACTCAGCAATCCCATTACCATGGGTATCAAGACTAGCAAAGCTTAGTGGGAAAGGAAGGGGTAAAGTGGTGAGGTTGCAGCAGCGACTAAGCATGATATGGTGGCTAACATACGCAAATGAGAGCAAGAAGAGAAGCAAAGGAACGTTTGTCAACTAGTAATGATCAAGAGGTGATCCTGAACTCCTACTTACGTCAATAATAACACAGAAACCGTGTTCACTTCCCGGACTCCGCCGAGAAGAGACCATCACGGCTACACACGCGGTTGATGCATTTTAATTCAGATCAGGTGTCAAGTTATCTACAACTGGACATTAACAAATTCCCATCTGCCATATAACCGCGGGCACGGCTCTCGAAAGTTTATACCCTGCAGGGGTGTCCCAACTTAGCCCATGATAAGCTCTCGCGATCAACGAAGGATATTCCTTCTCCCAGGAAGACCCGATCAGTCTCACAATCCCGGTTTACAAGACATTTCGACAATGGTAAAACAAGACCTGCAAGACCGCCCGATGCGCCGACATCCCGATAGGAGCTGCACATATATCGTTCTCAGGGCAACACTGGATAAGCGAAGCGTACATGTACCGACGTAACCCAAGCTGCCAGGGGATGGTCCCGCACGGTGCTCTAGTTTGGACCAACACTTAGACAAGCATTGGCCCGGGGGGCTATAATAAAGATGACCCTCGAGAGAGCGACTCCCCTGGGAAAAGTAGGTGGTGGTGAGGCAAATGGTAAAACCAAGGTTGGGCCTTGCTAGAGGAGTTTTATTCAAAGCGAACTGTCGAGGGGGTCCCATAAATCACCTGACCGCGTAAGGAACGCAAAATCCGGGAACATAATACCGGTATGACGGAAACTAGGGTGGTAAGAGTGGAACAAAACACCAGGCATAAGGCCGAGCCTTCCACCCTTTACCAAGTATATAGATGCATTAATAATATAAGAGATATTGTGATATCCCAACATAACCCTGTCCATCATGGAGCAATCTTCAACTTCACCTGCAACTAGCAACGCTATAAGAGGGGCTGAGCAAAGCGGTAACATAGCCAAGCAACGGTTTGCTAGGAATGGTGTCAAAGGTTAAAGGTTCATGGAAATTTGGGAGGCTTGAAGAGCAAAAGATAGGTAACGCAGCATAGCGATAGAACGAAGCAACTAGCATAGCAATGATAGTAGTGAGATCCAGGGTAGCGGTCATCTTGCCTGAAATCCCGCTAGGAAGAAGAACGAGTCCATGAAGAACACGGACGGGAGTAGTCGAACGAATCCTCACAACCGCAACATTACCGGAACTAAGAAGCAACACCGGAAAGAAACAAACAACATGGTAAATGCACAAGTATAAACATGGCATGATGCACAAACAAGTATGATGCATGTCTGGTTTAATGAGGCATGGCATGGCAAAGTGCAACAAACAATACTACAAGTTAAGTGGAGCTCAATATGCAACGAGTTGCATATTGACAAAACACCACATTCATTTATTTAGTTCTCTCCCGTTTATGTACCCAACAATATTAAATGTTGTTAAACATGGCAAGAGGTGAAGCAAAAGTAAACTAACTATTTAGGCAAGTTTAAATGAGGCCGGAACAACAAACAACAATTCCGGAAAATCCTCATATGCAAATTATAAATTTGGTACTGTTATGCCCTAAAATATATTTTAAAGTTGTTAAACAGGAAAATAAAGTGTACCATGTTAAACTAGGCATTTTTCCACCCCATTTACATATAAAGTTTATTTAAAACGGAGCTACGGTTATTTAGTTATGAAATAAATCATTTTAACATGGCATTTAAGCAAATTTAAACAAACAGCATTTTAAACATGTTAAACATGGATGAAAGTGGCATATTATTAATCTACACAAAATTCTAAGCATTTTACATGTTTGAATCATTTTAATCCGATGCACCATTCATGAGTTATTATATGCATGAAGTTTAGGGTCCAATCTGTAAAACTGCAGACTCTGGATAATTGGGCAAATTCACAGAACGGGAAAAAATATGACATGGGCCGAATCTGATAGCCCAACAGAAGGGAAAGGAGGCGCTGGGGGTTTGCTCACCCATGGGCTTCGGCCCATTGGTGGAGGAGGCTGGCTGGGCCTGGCCGCGGGGGAGATGGAGGGCGAGCTGGGCCTTGGCGCTGGCTGCGGTTGTCGATCTGGAGGCGGTCAACGCGAGATGCGGGCGAGCGGGCGCCTCATCCTGGAAGCAGAGGACACAGGCGGCGGTAGCGGTGCGGTCAACGGGCGGAGGTGACCCGATCCGGCGGCGGGGAGCTCCTGCGCGGCACGACGAACTGAGAAGGCGCCGGCATTGGCTCCAGCGGGTGGCTCCGTCGAACTGGTGATGAGCTGGTCGGGGCGCTCTACTCCTGGCGCCATGGTTCCCTGTGAGAGGAACAGGGCGAGGGAGGTGGTCAGGGAGAGCTCCAGCGAAGAAGAGAAAAGGAAGGGAGCAGGGGCGACGCTCATCTGCTCTTGGACCAGGTCGCCGGCAGCACGGCAGCAGGTCTGGCGCGAGACGAGGCGACGAAGGCCTGGACAAGAAGGAGGCCGCGGACGAAGGACGACGACGGCTTGAGGTGCGAGGGACGCCCGAGCAGAGGAGCTTGAGCATCGGGCGCGCGAGAGGACCGGCGAGATGGCACCCCGGTGGTCGTGCTCGCGAGGGCGAGATGGAGGGGAGCACGGGGCTTCGATCCAGCGGTGCGGAGGAGGCTGCCGGACAGAGGCGGGGAGGAGGCTGCAGGCGCTGTGGTTGGTGGATCGAGAGGAGTGGCTGGTTGGTTCGGTGGCAAAATCGAGGAGGGGAAGGTGCTGCTGCTGATTTGGAACGGGCAGGAGGATGGATGGGACAAGGGGGCTAGATTTTAGGGATTGGTCTAGGGTTGGACTATTTATATAGGTAGGGGATTAAGGCAGGGTTAACGCGATCCGTCCGATCGTAATCGGGCAGTCAAGAATAAATAGGTAGGGAGCCCAAATAATAAAACAGAGATGTTTTGTAGATGTTTGGAGATGATCCGGACTCAACGGTAAAGACAGAGTGGGTCGGGTTCGGAACAACTTTTGGACGCGCGCGAGGGGGTCTGAGCACTTTACAGAGAGACTCTAGTTTAGGCAAGAGGGAAAAACAAAGAACAAGGTTGGTCTCGGAACGGACAACAAAAGCAAAGGGGGGACGCGGCAACTACGAGCGGATGCAAGTTTTATGGAAAACATGCAGATGCAATGCGCATGATGCTATGAGATGAGATGCAAGACATGAACAACATGCAAAACAAAAGACAAAACCCAACCACGAAGGAAATATCATATCGCATCTCCGGAAAAGGCAAGAGTTGGAGTTACGAATATGGAAAGTTGTATCCGGGGTGTTACACGCACTTCCTACCTGTTCGAGAGAGTATCACTGCTAGTCAGCTCACTGACTTATATATTTCTCGAATAGTATCACTTCATGGTGTTCCACTAGAGATCAATTTAGACTGTGGTAGTCTTTTCACTTCTCATTTCTGGGAGAGTTTCCAAACTGCCATGGGAACCCATCTTTCCTTCAGTACCGCTTTCCACCCTCTGTCGAGTGGTCAGGTGGAAAGGGTCAACCAAATTCTCGAAGACATGCTTAGAGCTTGCGTTATCTCATTCGGTATGGATTGGGAGAAATGTCTTCCTTTTGTCGAGTTTGCTTATAACAATAGCTATCAATCCAGTCTCAAGAAAGCTCCTTTTGAGATTCTCTATGGATGAAGATGTCGAACACCTTTGAACTGGTCAGAAACCAGCGAAAGACAATTCTTTGGACCATTTGTGAGAATTTGAAAATAGCCCAGTCTCGTCAAAAGAGCCAGTATGATCGTGATCATAAGGATATGACTTATGAAGTTGGCGACAAAGCTTACCTTCGGGTTACTCCGTTGAAGGGTACCCATGGTTTCGGTATCAAGGGCAATTGGCTCCTCGTTACATTGGTCCTTTTTGCATTCTCGCTAAACGAGGAGAGGTTGCCTACCAGTTGGAACTACCCCCACATCTTTCCAGAGTGCATGATGTCTTCCATGTCTCTCAACTCAGGCGTTGCTTCTCGGATCCCATCCGCGGAGTGGACCACAAAACGCTTGATCTCCAACTCACATACCGAGAGTACCCGGTTCGCATTCTTGATCAAGCAGAGTGTGTCACTCGACGTCATAACATTAAGTTTCTCAAGGTTCAGTGGTCTAATCATTCCGAGAGAGAAGCTACTTGGGAGCGAGAAGATCGTCTTCGACTGGAGTACCCCACTTTCTTTCCATCGACCCCTGAATCTCGGGACGAGATTCTTTCAAGTGGGGGCGAGTTGTCACATCTCTAGTGTGGTATGACCTTGACTAGCTAGTCATGTGAGCATCATGTTTAAATTCCATTTAAGTTTGAAATGGGGATTTGTGAAACCCTCAGAATCATTTTTGGAAATGATCCAAATAAAAATTGCTCCAAAAAGGTCCAAGAAAATGCTCATGTTGCTCTCTGAAAATATTGGACAGAGATAAAAATCAAACCAATATTTTTAGGGGCTCATAAGTATTTATTTTGGGCATTTGGAATTAATGCATAATTACTTGCATTGGATTATATATGTTATATATATAATATATGTCCAAAAATTATGCCATTTATTGAGGAGCTCTGGAATAATATCACTTGTTTCTACAAAAATTGGCATAAGGAAATAAAATGATTTAATATTATTATTAAATCAAAACAGATGTGAGAAAATAGAAAAGAAAAAAAGAGGAAAAACCTACCTGGACTTACCCGCGGCCTGGCACTATGCGGCCTGGCCTGGCCCAGCGGCCCAGCAGGCCAGTCTAGCCAGCTGGCCGTGCCAGTCGTCCCCTTCCTCGCGCTAGGATGACAGGGGCACGCGCCGGCACGTGCGGCCACGCGTCCGGCCGGGGCCACGTCCCCCGCCACCTCCTGCTTCTCCCTCTCGCCGCCCTGGACACCCTGGACGACGCCACGCGCCGCCCCACACCTCTCTCCCTCTCCCTCGCTCTCCCTCCTTCCCTGGTTCTCTCCCGCGCGACCGCCCGAGCCCTGCCGTCGCCGCCGTTCGCCGTTACCGTAGCCACCGCCACCCCCTCGCCTCTCTGACCAGCTCAGAAGCTCCGCCACGTCACCGTCCACTCATCGAGCCACGCGATGCGGGAAGCGCTGGAACGCCGCCAACATCACCATCTTCACCTGCGGTCGCCGGAGATCGTCCTCGCCGCCACACCGCCGTCCGGCCTTCCCCGAGCTTGCTGACAACGCCTTCGAGACCGGTGTGAGCCCCGCCATCGATTCCCCCTACTCCCCTGCTCCTCTACGCCCTCCAGCCCCTCTGCCGCTCGAGCCAAGCTCAAGCCATCTTGCGTCCTCCCGTCGCCTCCGCTGGATGCGGACGAGCCCGGGCTACGCCCCGGTGCTCTCAGCCGCCGCCCCGTGCACCGCAGCGTTGTGCCCGCCCTCGGCCGAACTCCGGCTGCCGCCCCGAGCTCTGCTCCGGCGAGCTCCGGCTGTCCCTGCCTCTCCCACTTGCTCCAGATGACGCGGACGAGCGCCGGCTCCTCGCCAGTGGTCTCCACGGGCCATTTGGACGCCGGAGATGCGATCCCGAGCCCCTCCGCCGTGTTCGGCCTCGCCGGCGGCTAAACGCCTGTGGGGTTTGACCCTTTGACCTTGGCGGCCCGTCAGGTGGGCCCCGTGGGTCAGGTGATTAGCTTAAGGCTAATCACCATTAACTAACCCCCCCTGACACTGACCAGTGGGCCCAGTGCTACTAATCCTTTAATTAAGATAAAACTAACCCCCCTGTTTAACCCGTATCACTGACGTATGGACCCCACACATCAGGTTTGACCAGTCAGCGCTGTTGACTTGCTGACACAAGCATGACGCAGTGCTGACGCAATTATTTATTTTCTGGATTTAAATTAAATCAGGAAATTCCAGAAAATGCTAAAAACTTCAAAAAATCATAGAAATTCAACCGTAGCTCAGATTGAAATAAATTATATATGAAAAATTATCAGAAAAATTCAATCTATCCATCTGTACCTGTTTCATGCATGACAAAACAAATTATACATGCTGTATATGATAAAACACATTATGGCATATATAAGAGCTTAGTTTGGAGTTGCATTTGAACCCTTGGTTCAAATGGACTTCATTCAAATTGAATACTAGTTGCATTAGTTCAAACCACATCACATCTACATGCCATGCTCATGCATCATATTGTTGCATATGCTTGTGTATTGATTGTCGACACCGTTCCTTCTCGATAGGTCCTGCTCCGGAGACCGTTCCAGAGTACCTGTTTGAGGAGCAGTGCCCCCTCTGTTGATCTACCAGGCAAGCAAACCCCCTTGTTCATTCCGATACAATCCTACTCTCTCGCTCCTGCTCTCAGTTATTGCATTAGGACAACAACGTTTCAAATGCTACTTTGTGTTGCGGTAGTTGAACCCATTCCTCTGCATGACTTGTCATTGCCACAGTAAATAGTTGAAACCCACTAGCATGTGTAGGAGTTGATTGAGCCATCTTGTGTTCCTACCATGCCATGCTTGCTATTGCTTAGAATGTGTCAGGTCTGATTCATTGGGAATGAATTGGAGTGTAGTGTTCTATGTTCTGATGTTGAAAGTGAAGTGTGTGAACACGATTTGGTAAAGGTAGCAGTGAGTGGCCATGTAGGAGTACATGGTGGGTTGTCTCACTGGAACCGTCCTTAAGCACTGAGTTCTGTGTATGTCGTCCAATGACTCGATACTACCACACATTGGGTTCCGGTAACTCGACCCCTCTCGACTTATTAACCAACTTGATCTCTGTCCAGGAGTCGCAACTAGTTTCTGGTGTTTGTAGGTAGTGTTAGTAGTCTACCAAGTGGCACCCGACGAGGTGGGCTTGGGACAGACTAGGCACAGTGGCACGGTGTACCAAGTGGCACCCAGATGGTGGGCTTGGGAACCCTGCTCACATCGTTTGGGGCCGTGAGCGACACCCCGGCCGGATCTCCTTGCGGATGGAACCCGAATAGGCGATAAACCTAGACTAGAGTCTTGTGTGGTTAGTTAGGTCGTGGCCGACTCCCTCGCCAGGATTCGCTTGAAGGTTGCCGAGATACACGATGTGTACATGGTGGTAAGTGGCGAGAGCGTGTGTGAAGAAGTACACCCCTGCAGGGTTAACATGATCTATTCGAATAGACGGGTCCGCGGTTATGGACTTCTTGGATGCTTACATGGTACATAGACAACTTGAAGTGGATACTATTAGATGCTCAAGACAAGTGTGAGTGCTATGGATGGCCTTCTCGTAGGGAGACGGGGAAGAATCTATAGTAGTTTATTGTGTGGTGATTAGTGGACTCGCGTGCGCCATCTCACCTCAAAGAAGTTTCTCGTAGTCATAGAGCAGGATAGCCACTGAGTCAAAGCTGGCTTGCTGCAACTAAACCCCACATTACCCTCTTGATACAAATGCATGTATGATAGGATCTGATGTAAGTCTCGCTGAGTACCTTTGTACTCATGTTGCTTTATTTATGTTTTTTCAGCAGAGACTTCGGTCTTACTAGTGTTCTTGTGGACTTCGATAAGTAGCTTGTACCTCAGCTACGATCTTGATCGGATGCTGTAGATTGTCAGGCTCTTCAGCCTTTTTCATTTGTAGATGTCTGTACCCAGACATGTAATGCTTCCGCTTGTTGCTTGAATGCTCTGAATGTTGGGTCATGTGACCCCGGTTTGTAATAATGCTATGTTGTCTCTTTGAGCCTTATCTATATGAGTTGTTGAGTTATGCTGTGATGCCATGTTGTACAGCACATACTTGCCTGTTATGCGTACGTGTAATGTGTATTGCTATGTGTGGGATTTGACTATCTAGTTGTTTATCCTTAGTAGCCTCTCTTACCGGGAAATGTCTCCTAGTGCTTCCACCGAGCCCTGGTAGCTTGCTACTACTCCGGAACACTTAGGCTGGCCGGCATGTGTCCTTCTTTGTTCCTGTGTCCGTCCCTTCGGGGAAATGTCACGCGGTGTCTACCGGAGTCCTGTTAGCCTGCTACAGCCCGGTTTACCGGAGTCCTGCTAGCCTAGTTGCTACAGCCCGGATTCACTCGCTGATGACCGACACGTTCGTTGTTGGGTCATGTATGCCTATCCCTTTAAGTTAGTGCCACTTTGGGTTCACGACTAGCCATGTCAGCCCGGGTTCTTGTCATACTGATGCTAGCGACACTGTCATATACGTGTGCCAAAAGGCGCAAACGGTCCCGGGCATGGTAAGGTGAGACCCTTGGGAATACCGTGCGTGAGGCCGCAAAGTGATATGAGGTGTTACATGCTAGATCGGTGTGACATAGAGTTGGGGTCCTGACATGTCGACACCCGCGCTACTGCTAAAGCTATACTAGCAGCGCGCTTTTTCTAAGGTCGCTGCTGCTAATTTTCTAATTGGGCACACTGTTGGTCCCAATTAACAGTAGCGCTTGCGTGGAAAGCGTGCTGCTGCTACTTTCTTATCAGCAGCGCGTTTTACGTCCCGCGCTACTGCTAAGCCGCACCAGCCCACCACCTTTCCCCACCCGTCCTCCCCTCCCCCATCTCCTCTCTTCCCTTTCCCCTACCTCCCACATCCTCCCTCTCTCACTCTTCTTCTTCCTCAATACTTCTCCCCCATTACTCTCCCTCTCCTACCTACCTTTCTCTCTCTTCATTACTCCTAGCTAACTACACCACCTCCATTAATGGATCTCCTTTCTCTTTTTCCTTCCCCCTCCACTAGTTGAAGTTGTCTCCTCCCAAATTAGCTAGCTAGGTAGATGTAGCATTTAGTTAGGTGACCTATTTGCCCCCTAACTAGATCTATCTTTGTCAAGAAGAGCTTTGTGCACTTTTGATCTCCCTACATCATCATCTTGATAACCCACAAGTGTAGGGGATCGCAACAGCTTTCGAGGGTAAAGTATTCAACCCAAATTTATTGATTCGACACAAGGGGAGCCAAAGAATATTCTTGAGTATTAGCAGTTGAGTTGTCAATTCAACCACACCTGGATAACTTAGTATCTACAGCAAAGTATTTAGTAGCAAAGTAGTATGATAATAAAGGTAACGATAGCAAAAGTAATATTTTTGGGTTTTGTAGTGATTGTAACAATACCAACGGAAAAGTAAATAAGCGAAACACAAGATGTGAAAAGCACGTAGGCATTGGATCAGTGATGGATAATTATGTCGGATGCGATTCCTCATGTAATAGCTATAACATAGGGTGACACAGAACTAGCTCCAATTCATCAATGTAATGTAGGCATGTATTCCATAAATAGTCATACGTGGAAAAGAACTTGCATGACATCTTTTGTCCTACCCTCCCGTGGCAGCGGGGTCCTAACGGAAACTAAGGGATATTAAGGCCTCCTTTTAATAGAGAACCGGAACAAAGCATTAGCACATAGTGAATACATGAACTCCTCAAACTACGGTCATCACCAAGAAGTATCCCAATTATTGTCACTTCGGGGTTGTCGGATCATAACACATAATAGGTGACTATAGACTTGCAAGATAGGATCAAGAACACACATATATTCATGAAAACATAATAGGTTCAGATCTGAAATCATGGCACTCGGGCCCTAGTGACAAGCATTAAGCATAGCAAAGTCATAGAAACATCAATCTCAGAACATAGTGGATACTAGGGATCAAACCCTAACAAACTAACTTGATTACATGGTAAATCTCATCCAACCCATCACCGTCCAGTTAGCCTACGATGGAATTACTCACGCATGGCCGTGAGCATCATGAAATTGGTGATGGAGGATGGTTAATGATGACGACGGCAACGAATCCCCCTCTCTGGAGCCCCGAACGGACTCCAGATCAGCTCTCCCGAGAGAGATTAGGGCTTGGCGGCGGCTCCGTATCGTAAAATGCGATGAAACTTCCTCTCTGATTTTTTTCTCCGTGAGACGGAATATATGGAGTTGGAGTTGAGGTCGGCGGAGCCTCAGGGGGGCCACGAGACAGGGGGCGCGCCCAGGGGGGTAGGTGCGCCCCCACCCTCGTGGACTGGGTGTGGGCCCCCTATTATTGATTATTTCGCCAGTATTTTTATATTTTCCAAAAAGTGCCTCCGTGGATTTTCAGGTCATTCCGAGAACTTTTGTTTTCTACACATAAAACAACATCATGGCAGTTCTGCTGAAAACAGCGTCAGTCCGGGTTAGTTTCATTCAAATCATGCTAGTTAGAGTCCAAAACAAGGGCAAAAGTGTTTGGAAAAGTAGATACGTTGGAGATGTATCAACTCCCCCAAGCTTAAATATTTGCTTGTCCTCAAGCAATTCAGTTGATAAACTGAAAGTGATAAAGAAAAACTTTTACAAACTCTGTTTGCTCTTGTTGTTGTAAACATGCAAAGCCATCATTCAGGTTTCAGCAAATATTATGAACTAACCATACTCACAAGAACACTTAGGTCTCACAATTACTCATATCAATAGCATAATCAACTAGCAAGCCATAATAATAAAACTCGGATGACAACACTTTCTCAAAACAATCATAACATGATATAACAAAATGGTACCTCGCTAGGCCTTTCTGAGACCGCAAAACATAAATGCAAAGCACCTTTAAAGATCAAGGACTGACTAAACATTGTAATTCATGGTAAAAGAGATCCAGTCAGGTCATACCCAATATAAACCAATAGTAATGAATGCAAATGACAGTGTGCTCTCCAGCGGGTGCTTTTTAATAAGAAGGGTGATGACTCAACATAAAAGTAAATAGATAGGCCCTTCGCAGAGGGGAGTAGGGATTTGTAGTGGTGCCAGAGCTCGATTTTAAAATAGAGATTGAATAACATTTTGAGCGGCATACTTTCACTGTCAACGCAACAACTATGATATGGCTGTATCTTCCATACTACATGCATTATAGGCGGTTCCCAAACAGAATGGTAAAGGTTTATACTCCCCCAACCACCAACAAGCATCAATCCATGGCTTGCTCGAAACAACGAGTGCCTCCAACTAACAACAGCCCTAGGGGAGTTTTGTTTAATTATTTTGATTTGCTTTGACCTTTTTGGATCATGGGACTGGGCATCCTGGTTACCGGCCCTTTCTCATGAATGAGGAGCGGAGTCCACTCCTCTTGGGAATAACCCACCTAGCATGGAAGATATAGGCAGCCCTAGTTGAAACATGAGCTGCTCGAGCATACAAAACAGAATTTCATTTGAAGGTTTGGAGTTTGGCACATACAAATTTACTTGGAATAGCAGGTAAATACCACATATAGGAAGGTATGGTGGACTCATATGGAACAACTTTGGGGTTTAAGGAGTTTGGATGCACAACCAGTATTCCCGCTTAGTACAGGTGAAGGCTAGCAAAAGACTGGGAAGCGACCAACTGAGAGAGCGACAACAGTCATGAACATGCATGAAAATTAATTCACACCGAGTACAAGCATGAGTAGGATATAATCCACCATGAACATAAATATCATGAAGGCTATGTTGATTTGTTTCAACTACATGCGTGAACATGTGCCAAGTCGAGTCACTCAATTCATTCAAAGGAGGATACCATCCCATCATACCACATCATAATCATTTTAATAGCATGCTGGCACGCAAGGTAAACCATTATAACCCATAGCTAATCAAGCATGGCACAAGCAACTATAATCTCTAAATGTCATTGCAAATATGTTTATTTCATAATAAGCTGAATCAGGAACGATGAACTCATCATATTTACAAAAACAAGAGAGGTCAAGTTCATACCAGCTTTTCTCATCTCAATCAGTCCCTCATATATCGTCATTATTGCCTTTCACTTGCACGACCGAACGATGTGTATAATAATAATAGTGCACGTGCATTGGACTAAGCTGGAATCTGCAAGCATTCAACTCAAGAGAGAAGAAAAAGTAATATGGGATCTAAGTTAAACAAACAATCATGCATATGAGAGCCACTAAACATTTTCAATATGGTCTTCTCGACCCCCAAAGGAAAGAAAAAAAAATAAAACTATTTACACGGGAAAGCTCCCAACAAGTAAAAGAAGAATGAGAAATCTTTTTGGGTTTTCATTTTAATTTCTACTACAAGCATGGAAATTAAACTAACTAATTTTTTGGTTTTTCTTAAGGTTTATCAAACACACAAGAAGAAAGCGAGAAAAAGGAAATGAAACTAGCAGGGATAATACAATGAAAGAGTATGAGCACCGATGACTAGTGTGTGAACATGAATGTAAAGTCGGTGAGAAATACGTACTCCCCCAAGCTTAGGCTTTTGGCCTAAGTTAGTCTATTTCCAGGGACCGCTGCTACTCTCCCTGGTGTACTGGGAGGTGTAATCAGGATACCACTGGCTGGCCATCTCCGGGTCCCACTGGTAAGATGATGCACGATAAGGGTCCAGTTCAGGTTCCAGCTCAGGCTCAGGTTCTGGAGTGGATGCTTGGCCTTGATGAGCATACACCGCTTCCGGTGTAACAAGAAAATTATCTGCAATCAAATCAAACAACAGAGGCACATGCAAAATAATAGTCTCATTGTGTTTCTTATTAAATCTAAGGTTATACAAGAGCATCTTCTCTTTGTTGTCAACAATAAACGCGTGTGCTACCTCCAAATATGGGGCCTTTTGTACGATTCAGGCTTAGCCGTTTAGCAATGACGTCACCCATACTAAAACTATTATCTCCAAACAAGGCATGTTGAAGAATGATAATATCAGGAACACTAAAGTTTCCACTATTTCCATGACCAATCAAGCATCTACTAGCAAATATGGCAAAGTAGCGTAAAACCGAAAAGTGTATGCTAGAGATTTTTGCATCGGAACCCTTCTTTGAATCCTCTACAGTGATAGTGTTAACAAAGCCATCCACATCTTTACGATGGGGTTCCTCTAATTCTCCCTCAAAGGGTATCCTACATACCGCGCAAAAATTGTGTAAAGACATTTCTCTGAATCCATCATATAGATGAAATGATACTGAAGGCGGTGACTTCTTAGGATAATAATAAAAGTTTTGCATGAAAGTATTGGTGAGTAAGAGATACTGATCGATCTGGTCGTGGAGGAAATCGATGAGGCCTGCATTCTCGATCAAAGAATAAAAATCTTCATGAATTCCAGCTTCTTTCAAGAAATTATCGCATGGCCATTCACACGGCCGTACTTCCGCTATGCGAGGAAGATTATACTTGGCCTTTTCCTTCTATTTAGCTTGTTTTTCCTGGGAGCCTTGGCTAGAAGAGCCCCTCAAAAGTCTCCTTAACATTTTCTGAAAATTTCTGAAATTTTAGTAACTTCAAAATAAAAGTGAATAAAACTAACAAGATTGATAGCAACCACTCCTACAAGTGCTTAGAGCCTATATCATGCATTAGAATTGCTTGGGACCTTATAAATTCAACATGCAAGATCAAGAACACAGTCACCTATGCAGCAAAAATTTGCAATGAATAAAGCACTAGAACAAAAACTAATTGGACCAATGGAGGAGTCACATACCAAGCAACAATCTCCCAAAGCAATTTTGTGAATGGAGCTTTGAGCAAGGAGATCCAAAATCGCAGCAAAATGAGCTAGAACTCGTGCTTGAGCTGGATGGGGATTTTTTGGGAAGAATATTGAGTGTGTGGGTGCTGGCATAAGTGGAGGGGGGCCACCAGGGGCCCACGAGACAGGGGGAGCGCCCAAGGTAGGTGGGCGTGCCCTCCACTCTCGTGGCCTGGTGCTTGCCCCTCTTGAAGTGATTTCAGTGCCTAAAATCCTCAAATATTCCATAAAAAATCATACTAAATTTGCAGGGCATTTGGAGCACTTTTATTTTTAGGATATTTTTTGTTGCACGGATAATTCAGAAAACAGACAGATAATACTATTTCGCTTTATTAAATCTAAATAACAGAAAGTAAAAAGAGGGTACAAAAGGTTGTGCCTTCTAGTTTCATCCATCTCATGATCATCAAAATGAATCCACTAACAAGGTTGATCAAGTCTTGTTAACTAACTAATTCCAAATAACACGGAACCGGAGAAGTTTCGAATAACACTAAGTTACCTCAACAGGGATATGAAAATCCCCAACAATAAGAATATCATACTTTTTCTTGACAGTAGGGAGAGGAAATTCAAAACCTCCAATAATGATAGTTGGAATTTTTCCAATAGAATTGATGCTATGAACTTGAGATTGTTTCCTCGGAAAGTGTATCGTATGCTCATTACCATTAACATGAAAAGTGACATTGCCTTTGTTGCAATCAATAACAGCCCCTACAGTATTCAAAAAGGGTCTACCAAGGATAATCGACATACTATCGTCCTCGGGAATATCAAGAATAACAAAGTCCATTACGATAGTGACATTTGCAACCACAACAGGCACATCCTCACAAATACCAACAGGTATGGCAGTTGATTTATCGGCCATTTGCAAAGATATTTCAGTAGGTGTCAACTTATTCAATTCAATTCTACGATATAAAGAGAGAGGCATAACACTAACACCGGCTCCAAGATCACATAAGGCAGTTCTAACATAATTTCTTTTAATGGAGCATGGTATAGTTGGTACCCCTGGATCTCCAAGTTTCTTGGGTATTCCACCCTTAAAAGTGTAATTAGCAAGCATGGTGGAAATTTCAGCTTCCGGTATCTTTCTCTTGTTTGTGATGATATCCTTCATATACTTAGCATAGGGATTTACTTTGAGCATATCAGTTAAGCGCATACGTAAGAAAATAGGTCTAATCATTTCAGCAAAGTGCTCAAAATCCTCATCATCCTTTGTCTTGGATGGTTTATGAGGAAAGGGCATGGGTTTCTGAACCCATGGTTCTCTTTCTCTACCGTGCTTCCTAGCGACAAAATCTCTCTTATCATAACGTTGATTCTTTGATTGTGGGTTATCAAGATCAACAGCAGGTTCAATCTCTACTTCATTATTTTTGCTAGGTTGAGCATCAACATGAACATTATCATTAACATTATCACTAGGTTCATGTTCATCACCTGATTGTGTTTCAGCATCAGAAATAGAAATATCATTGGGATTCTCAGGTGTGTCTACAACAGGTTCACTAGAAGCATGCAAAGTCCTATCATTTTTCTTTTTCTTCTTTTTAGAAGAACTAGGTGCCTCTAAATTATTTCTCTGATAATCTTGCTCGATTCTCTTAGGGTGGCCTTCAGGATACAAAGGTTCCTGAGTTATTCTACCAGTTCTAGTAGCCACTCTAATAGCAAAGTCAGGTTTATTATTTAATTCATCAAGCAAATCATTTTGAGCTTTAAGTACTTGCTCAGCTTGAGTAGCAACCATAGAAGCATATTTGCTAACGAGTTTGAGTTCACCTTTAACTCTAGCCATATTATCGCTCACGTGTCCTATCTCGAAAGCATTATTCTTTAACTCTCTACCAACATAAGCATTAAAACTTTCTTGTCTAGCCATAAAGTCATCAAATTCATCTAAGCATGGGCTATGAAATTTAGTAGAGGGGATTTCAACTTTATCATATCTATAGAGAGAATTTACCTTTACTACCTGTGTCGGGTCATCAAGACAATGTGGTTCTTCAACAGGCGGTATATTAAGACCATGTATTTCTTCAATAGGTGGTAAATTCTTAACATCTTCCTTTTTCTTTCATTGATTTCTTTGCCTCCTGCATATCTTCAGGACTGAGAAATAAAACACCTCTCTTCTTCAGAGTGGGTTTAGGAATAGGATCAGGCGTTAGCTTAATTGGTTCAGGAATTGCCTCAGGAATTGGCTCGGGAAGAGTCCAATTATTTTCATTAGTCAACATATTATTCAATAGCAATTCAGCTTCGTGGACTGTTCTTTCCCTGAAAACACAACTAGCACAACTACCCAAGTAGTCCTTGGAAGCATCGGTTAGTCCATTATAAAAGATATCAAGTATTTCATTTTTCTTAAGAGGATGACCAGGCAAAGCATTAAGTAATCGGAGAAGCCTCCCCCAAGCTTGTGGGAGACTCTCTTCTTTGATTTGCACAAAATTATATATTTCCCGCAAGGAAACTTGTTTCTTATGAGTAGTGAAATATTTAGCAGAGAAGTAATAAATCATATCCTGGGGACTACGCACACAACCAGGAGCAAGAGAATTATACCATGTCTTAGCGTCACCCTTTAATGAGAACGGAAATATCTTAAGGATATAATAATAGCGAGATTTATCATCATGAGTAAACAGGGTGGCTATATCATTCAACTTGGTAAGATGTGCCACAACAGTTTCAGATTCAAGGACATAAAAAGGATCAGATTCAACTAAAGTAATAATTTCAGGATCAACAAAGAATTCATAATCCTTATCGGTAACACAAATAGGTGAAGTAGAAAAAGCTAGGTCAGGTTTCATTCTAGCATTAAGAGACTGCTGCTTCCATTTAGCTAATAATTTCTTAAGATCATATCTATCTCTACAAGCAAAGATAGCTCTAGTAGCTTCCTCTTCCATAACATAACCCTCAGGAACAACAGGCAATTCATAATCATTGGGAGAACCTTCATCATCACTATCATCAATAATAGCATCTTCAATATTTCGTTCTCTCTAGCCCTAGCAAGTTGTTCGTCAAGAAATTCACCTAATGGCAAAGTAGTATCACGCACAGAAGTAGTTTCATCATAAGTATCACGCATAGCAGAAGTGGCATCATCAATAACATGTGACATATCAGAATTCATAGCAGTAGCAGGTTTAGGTGTCGCAAGCTTACTCAAAACAGAAGGAGAATCTAGTGCAGAGCTAGATGGCAGTCACTTCGGGGTTGTCGGATCATAACAGATAATAGGTGACTATAGACTTGCAAGATAGGATCAAGAACACACATATATTCATGAAAACATAATAGGTTCAGATCTGAAATCATGGCACTCGGGCCCTAGTGACAAGCATTAAGAATAGCAAAGTCATAGCAACATCAATCTCAGAATATAGTGGATACTAGGGATCAAACCCTAACAAAACTAACTTGATTACATGGTAAATCTCATCCAACCCCTCACCGTCCAGCAAGCCTACGATGGAATTACTCATGCACGGCGGTGAGCATCATGAAATTGGTGATGGAGGATGGTTGATGATGACGACGACAACGAATCCCCCTCTCCGGAGCCCCGAATGGACTCCAGATCAGCCCTCCCGAGAGAGATTAGGGCTTGGCGGTGGCTCTATATCGTAAAACATGATGAAACTTCCTCTTTGATTTTTTTTCCGCGAGACGGAATATATGGAGTTGGAGTTGAGGTCGGTGGAGCCTCAGGGGGCCCACGAGACAGAGGGCACGCCCAGGGGGTGGGCGCCCCCCCCCCCCACCCTAGTGGACAGGGTGTGGGCCCCCTGGTCTTGATTCTTTCACCAGTATTTTTATATTTTCCAAAAAGTGCCTCCGTGGATTTTCAGGTCATTCCGAGAACTTTTGTTTTCTACATATAAAACAACATCATGGCAGTTCTGCTGAAAACAGTGTCAGTCCGGGTTAGTTTCATTCAAATCATGAAAGTTAGAGTCCAAAACAAGGGCAAAAGTGTTTGGAAAAGTAGATACGTTGGAGATATATCACATCTCCACCGTGTGCTCGATCTCGAGATAGAGGTGATTAAAATTTCATGCTTTTGCAAAATGGAAATATGTTTATGTGTGTGTGATATGATAATTGGGAGATATGATGGAAAAAATGTGTGTGGCATGAGTTGACGCCAAATTGTGCTTTTGAGTTGCCTATGTTTTGCCGAAATAGGGCAAACTCTAGATCTATATATGTCCTATTTTTAGGGAAGGTCATGCCGAATTGTTGTATGACTTTGATGCATGCACGCATTTTTATAATGAATTTGTTTATTATTACCATGCAGAGTTCACGATGGTCAGTGGAACGATGGTGGACAGGTGGTTGCGGTCGGCGGTGCAGGACATGAAAGAAAATAACCGGACAGAGGTTTTATGTCCGTTTTGAAAATGCAAAGGAATAGTTTGGCTCGACCCCCATGACGATGGCCGTGTCGAAGCGCACTTGCTCATGACTGGTTTCATGGATGGCTATACTCGGTGGATAATTGAAGATGAGGATGATTGAAAGGATCGATACGGTCGACTAGAGGGGGGGTGAATAGGAGACTACAAATTTTAATCTTTCTTGTTGTTTTTAAGGCTTCACAGATAAATAGAGTTCGCTAGATAAGCAACTAGGTGAATGCAACCTATATGACAAAAAGCTCTAAGAGAAATAAGCTAGGTAACAAACTAAATAGCACACCAACAAGCATACAACAACAAAGTGAGGTGCGGGAGGAATTAACCACAAGTGAGACGAGGACGCGGATTTTATCCCGAAGTTTACTATTCCTTGGGGAAGAGATACTCTCTGTTTGGAGCGGTGCCGGAGCCAAAGCTTGCGGAACGCCACCGAAGGCTCACCGTAATCTCCTTCGAGTCACCCCCAACGGATGAGCCTCGAATCACTCGGGGTTGGTCTTGAAGGCGACCACCACACCTTTACAAACTTCTCCGGAGCACACCACAAGCAAGGAAGCTTCCGGAGGAACCTCTAGCTGCCTAGGAGCCCAAGCTCCAAGAGTAACAAGTCAATGGGGAAGAAATGGTGCGGGGAACGCGATTTGGTTTGGTCAAGATGTAGATCGGGTCTTGCTCTCTCAATCCCCAAAGTTTCAACAAGTTTGGGTGGAGGGATTGAGAGTATTGAGCAAAATGGGGTGTAGCAATGGTGGAGCGCAACAAGACATTAGGGTTAGAGGTTGGAGGTGGAAGAAGGGCATATATATAGTGTTCTTGGCCGGTGGGGATTTCTGCCCGTTGGACCCCGTGCGCACGGGCTAAGTCAGCCCCGTGCACACGGGGTACTCAGAGACTTTCACACCACCCCGTGCGCACGGGGTACTCAGAGAGTTTATATGGTACCCCGTGTGCACGGGGGTCAAAAGACCCTGTGCGCACGGGGTACTCAGAGAGTTACACAGTACCCCATGTGCACGGGGGTCAAAAGACCCCATGCGCATGGGGTACCCAGTAACTTTGCGTTGCAAGCTTTCTGAGTACCACAACACACACACTAGATTCTTTAAGTGGTCGGAGTGGGAAGGACAAGAGAGAAAGGTTTGGCAATGGCATTACCACATGACTTTCATCCACACAGACCCCTCTTAATAGTGCGGTCTTTCCTACGACTCGAAGCAAACCAAAACTAAAAACCTTCGAAGTGTCAAAAGACCACGCCTTTTCCCTTTTTAAAATGGGGGGTCACACATCTCCATTGTGGGCACTTAGAACCAATATCCTGAGATAAACTTTAGCAACCGATATTAGTTCAACTAACCACATTGTCATCACACCAAAATATAGCATAAGTGCCACTTGCACTTTCAATCTCCCCCTTTTTGGTGCATTGATGACAACGTGGTTAGAGCATGGCATAGAGGATAAACAGATAAAACGCCATGGGACAAATAATGATCATGATAGCTCCCCCTATATGTGTTCCCGAAAACAAGAATGCATCTAGTACATACATAGGAGGCTCTACCAAGATCACTATTGTCAAGTCATGAGATTAACCATAATAAACCTATAATGGTGCCTAGATCTCATGACAAAGTGTGGTGAGCAAATAATGTGAGACCCAAGATAAGCATAGATACTTGCAATAGGTTCAATGATAAAGCTAGAGTCTCACAACCATAACTGAGAGGCTCACACAACCACACAAACGGAAAGTAAATAAGAGTATCTCAAGCCAACTAAAACCAACCAACAGCGAGAAACACGAGGCTTGAGATCTCAACGCACACACAACACACCACCACGAACACACCACTTCTCCCCCTTTGTCATCAAGACAACAAAAAGGAGACAAATGGCGACACCCAGACCCACTAGACAAGAGGAGCACTCGAGGCATCATCATCATCATCAAAACGCCACCCGGCCATCGGGAAAGATCGAGCAGTGGCCTCACTGTCGTTGTCCTCTGAACCTGGACCGACCTCCTCACCAGCTGCAGCCCTTGCTGCCTTCTGCTCGCGCCGAACAAGCTTCTCCTTGTTGATTTCCTTGATCTGACGGCGCTGAATCGACTGGCACATCTTGAACATGTTGCTCAAGGTCTTGAACAAAGACTTCTTCTCTCCCCTGGCAAAGACGGCCTCAAAACCAACAGACTTGGCCTTACCTCGAGGGATCCGTGCAGTAGAGGACATGTCCGGAGTGTAAGTAGTACGATCCTCAGGCCTAGGGTTGCGCCCCTTCTTGATAGGCACAAAAGGAGCAGGAGTAGCTGGAGTCCAGTTGGAGTTGCGCTTGGGAACAAAGGTCTTGAAAGAGGTAATGTACTTGGCAGGACAGACGGTCTCAATCAAAGCCTGAATGAAAGGAGCATAGATCAAGGACTTGTTCTCTTGCACACACTGACGAAGCTCATACTACATGAAATCCAGAACATCCACTTTCTTCTTCTGATGAAGATACAGAAAGACATCTAGCATGGAGCTTCGAATGTTATGGGAATCCTCGGCTTTGGGAGTGAGGGTATACCTCATGATATGGCGCATAGTGTCATAGAGGGGCAAGAGATCTTCGATTGACCCAGTGACAAACGACTTCTCTTGTTTGTAAGCAAAGGCAATCTCATCCTTAGTGCACTGCCCATTTTCCCTAACAATGCCAAACTCATCAGAAACAGCCTCTACATCCATAAATGGGTAGGGAATGATCTCAGAGAACTTTTCCATAGGAGCCGAGCACCGATGCGTTCCAAACATCCAAGTGAGGATGTGAGCAAAGTCATTGGAGAAATACAGAGTGGCAAAGAACTGCATCACTAGATCTTCATTATAGGGATGGTTGAAGGTGACAAACAAAATAAGACCTAATCTGCCAAGAGCGGAGTACACACCGGGATACAGATGATCATTGTCGCGCAAACTCTCAGTGTTGACTTGCTTGTGAGGAGCAAACTTCTTTGACTTGGTCATAAGAAGCTTATGATAGACCCTTTGCTGAAACTCGTTCTTGAAGCGGGGATCCATTCCAATCCCAGTGGCAGCTGCATAAGGATGGCTCTGTCTCTCAGCCCAGAGCTCTGGCTTGGTCCACTTGGCAAGAGGCATATTCCGGAAATCACGCCCGCCTGGAATGGCTTGCTCGGGACTAGACACCTCTTCCTCTTGTTCATCTTCCTCATCAACATTGGGGTTATCATAGTAAGCATCATCTTGCAAGTCATATTCTTCCTCAGAATCATCGGAGGCCTCAACAACCGGCTGCTTTGAGGCTGCACGGTGAGCACGGCCCTGACCAGACCCAGACCCCTGACCAATGCCTTCAGATGGCTGACGACGAGCAATGGTGAAGTCCTTTGATCCTCCTTTTGCGCGCTTGCGACGAAGCTCAGCCCTCTTGTCAGCGGAGTCTGAAACATAGGTAAACACCCAACAACACAAAGCAAGAAACACAAATGAGTACAAGTTCATGAAGGATGGCAAAGAGATAGACAGATGACAAGCAGATAGGTCCTGGATAGCCCGTGCGCACGGGGGCTCAGACCCCGTGGACACAGGGGTCCCGTGCGCACGGTACATGACCGTGGACACGGGGCCCCGTGTGCACGGGGGTCAAACACCTCATGGACACGGGGGTCTCCCAGCGGTAGCCACTTCCAGAACGAACTCCAGGAGTGGGTGCAGCAGAGGGACCATAGGATCTATGCACTAGACATCTATCTACGAATTAGTTGAGGCCATACGAATCTAGGAAGCAAGGAAACCCGAAGGCTAGAAAATTAGATAGGAACTCAAGGAGAGAGCAAGGGGACAGGACCAACTGGAGGAGGACCCCATCTTGATGCAGATCCACGGAGAAAGAAGCCCGGCCAAGCCCGGAGGAGCTCTGGCGAGCGGAGGCGATGGCGGCGGCGCTGGAGGTTTCCAGGGGAGTGGAGGGGGCAAATGGGTGGGAATGAACCCGAGCCCCCCACGCCCCACCTCTTCAGGGCCAGAAACCGCAGACCCCGTGCGCACGGGCTAAGTGAGCCCCGTGCGCACGATACAAAGCCTGTGGGCACGGGGTATTCAGGAACTTTGACATGAGTGATATTTTTGAATATAGGGCTAAGTGTAGACTCTTACCCCTTCTTCACCAAAACACTCGGTCTATATTTCTGAATACGCCGCAAAGGATGTCCTATCACTATGAGAAGGGTATATGTGGAGCACTTGTACCAGAAGAGAATCGAGAAACACCCACCAAAAAAACGAGAAAAAGATCAGAAAACCAACACACCACACACACGAAGCAAACACGGACACAACCCTCAAGAGAGGGCGGTGGCCGAAGCCACCATGTTTGAGTTTATTTGGTATGGCACCGCGAAGATATGAACCCCCAAGACCAATACTCATCTTTGAAGCACAAATACCATCTAAAATGGCTAATGTGAAAGATTGTGTTTGATTTATGCACTTCTAGGATAAGATAACTCATGCGTTGAGCTAGCTCCCCCTAGACATGTGCCTACATCTAAGCAAGATAATACATGAGTATGTGTGTGTGAGCAAGTATTTCATCCCAAGTTACTTATATCCACGATATTAGCTCATGCCTTAACTCACGGAATCTTGCTTCTTCAAGAGGCTTGGTGAAGATGTCTGCTAGTTGATTCTCGGTGTTGACATGGATTAAGTCAATGTTTCCCTTTACCACATGATCTCTAATGAAATTATGGCGAATCTCAATATGCTTGGTCTTGCTATGTTGAACCGGATTCTCGGCGATCTTGATAGCACTTTCATTGTCACACCAAAGAGGCACTTTGTCACATTTGACACCATAGTCCATCAAAGTCTGCCTCATCCATAATAATTGAGCACAACAACTTCCGGCGGCAATGTACTCGGCTTTGGCCGTAGAGAGAGATATACAATTTTGCTTCTTTGAAGACCAACTTACCAACGATCTCTCTAGGAATTGACATGAACCGGAAGTGGACTTGCGATCAACCTTGTCTCCGGCCCAATCCGAATCCGAGTATCCCATTAACTCAAAAGATGATCCTTTGGGATACCAAAGGCCCAAGTTTGGGGTATCCACCAAATATCGAAGGATTCTTTTTGCTGCTGAAAAGTGGCTCTCCTTGGGAGATGATTGAAATCTTGCACACATACACACACTCAACATAATATCTGGCCTAGATGCACAAAGGTAAAGCAAGGAACCAATCATAGAGCGATATACCTTCTGATCCACTTCTTTACCATTGAGATCAAGATGAAGTTGACCATTTATGGCCATGGGTGTCTTCATTGGCTTGACATTTTGCATTTTGAACCTCTTGAGCATGTCTTGGATATAACGTGATTGGTTGATGAAGGTTCCTCCTCTCAATTGCTTCACTTGAAAACCGAGGAAGAACTTCAACTCTCCCATCATGCTCATGGCAAATTCCTTAGTCATAAGATTCTCAAACTCAACGTTAATAGCATGGTTAGTGGACCCAAAGATAATATCATCAACATATATTTGGCAGACAAACAACTCTCCTTTCACCCTCTTCGTGAAGAGAGTGGAATCTATTACCCCAATCTGGAACCCCTTCTCGCTTAGGAAAGCCGTAAGGTGATCATACCAAGCACGAGGTGCTTGTTTGAGTCCGTAGAGTGCCTTATGGAGTTCATAAACGTGAGAGGGGTGATCGGGGTCTTCGAAACCGGGAGGTTGCTTGACATACACCAGCTCCTTAAGAGGACCATTAAGAAATGCACTCTCCACATCCATTTGATATAATTTAAAATCATGATGAGAGGCATAAGCAAGCAAGATGTGAATGGATTCGATACGGGCAACGGGGGCAAAAGTTTCACCAAATTCCAAACCTTCAACTTGGTGAAACCTTGTGCCACTAACCTTGCCTTGTTCCTTATTACTTGGCCATGTTCATCTTGTTTGTTCTTGAAAATCCACTTTGTCCCAATGACATTATGATATTCCTTGGGTCTTTCCACAAGGGTCCACACTTTGCTACGGGTGAAGTTGTTGAGTTCTTCATGCATGGCGTCAATCCAATCCGGATCGTCAAGTGCATCTTCCACCTTAAGGGGCTCAACACAAGAAACAAACGAGTGATGTTCACAAAAGTTTGCCAAACGTCTACGAGTAGTTACCCCCTTTTTGATGCTCTCGTAAATGTTCTCGGTGAGGTGTTGAAGATGTTTTAGCTTGGCTGCCACTTTTTGCTCTTTGAGGTCAAGATCTTCTTCACTTGGTTTTGGACTTGATGAAGAAGCTTGCCCTTGGGAATGTTTTACCCTTGGAGACACTCTTCTCTTTGCAACCACAAGTTCTTGCTCATTAGGAAGTGATGAAGACGAAGATACTTGCGGTTGGGGTTGATCTTGATCTTGATCATGACCTTGAGCTTGATCTTGAGCCTCAATGATTGGTTCTTCATTATTTGGAAGAGTTTGCTCTTGATCTTGCTTAGGAATATGAGGGACTTGATCTTGTTCTTTGATAGGTTCATGATCTCCCGAAGCATCATGTACAAGTGGTGTCAGTGATGACTTCCCTTGTGGAGACTCCACAAGAGGGGCACTTACTCCTTCTTCTTCTACTTGGACATGGGGTGTTTCTTGTGGAAGAATGTGGCCTATCCCCATTGTCCTTATAGCTTGTGAAGGAGCCTCGTCACCTACAACACTAGGGACAATTTGCTCCGGACGGGAGCCATTATCTTCATCAAACTCCACATTTACCATTTCCTCAATGCACCCAGTGGATTTATTGAGAACTCGGTAAGCATGAGAGTTTGATGCATATCCAACAAATGTGCCCTCATAAGTTCTAGACTCAAATTTAGCTAACCGGGATTTCTTGTTTAAAATGAAACACTTACAACCGAATACTAGAAAGTATTTGACGTTAGGCTTTCTCCCGATTAGGAGCTCATACAGGGTCTTGTTCTTGAGCTTGCGAAGATAAAGCCGGTTTGAAACATGGCAAGTGGTGTTGATGGCTTTGGCCCAAAGCTTGTATGGAGATTTGTACTCATCAAGCATGGTCCTAGCCATGTCAATAAGAGTCTGATTCTTCCTCTCCGCAACACCGTTTTGTTGGGGAGTATATGGTGCGGCATATTGGTGCTTTATCCCCTCTTCACTCAAGAATTCATCCATCGTATAGTTCTTGAACTCGGTGCCATTGTCACTTCGAATTGCCTTGATCTCACAGTTATGTTGACATTGAGCTTCTTTGGCAAAGTTGATGAAGGTTTCTTGAGTTTCATCTTTAGTCTTGAGGAAGAACACCCAAGTATATCTTGTGAAGTAATCAACAATGACTAGGAAATACCTCCTCCCTCCCAGACTATCATATGTTGGAGGCCCAAACAGATCCAAATGAATAAGCTCAAGGGGCCTCAAGGTGGTGATGACAGTCTTCACTTTATGAGCTTTTTCATGGAGCTTTCCGGCAATGCAAGCACTACAAGGACGATCTTTGGCAAAAGACACATTGGTTAGTCCAAGGATGTGCTCCCCCTTTAAGATAGCTTGTAAATTTCTCATACCCACGTGGGCTAGCCTACGGTGCCAAAGCCACCCACATCGTCCTTGGCCATTAGGCATGTTGCAAGATGAGTTTTCTCTCTTGAGAAATCAACCACGTAAAGGTTGTCTTCAACATGCCCAACAAAGACCACTTTGAGATTGCTTCTCTTAAAGACGGTCACATGGAATTCACCAAAATGTGAATCATATCCGGCACGAGCCAATTGAATAGTTGAAAGTAAATTGTAGTGAAGGGATTGGACAAGCATGACATTTGAAAGTGACGAATCATTAGAGATTACTACCTTGCCCAAACCCAATACCTTGCCCTTGCTATTTTCACCAAAAGAGATGTTCGAAGAGGCCTTGAGTGAATCAACGAACTCCACAAGCATCTCCCTTTCTCCGGTCATATGATTGGTGCAACCACTATTGATCAACCATTGAGTTCCACTGGAGACATAGTCCTACAAGAATCAAGCTTTGGTTATAGGTACCCATTTTGCAATGGGTCCTGGTGAGTTAGCAACAAGGGTCTTGGGGACCCAGATGGTCCAAGCATAATCATCATAGTTAGTCCCAACAAATTTTGCAAAGGTATAGCCATCATCTCCTCTCATGAGGACATAAGATGGATTGTTCTTGCCAGCAAAATTCTTGAGAGTGGCCTTGTCCCTAGTGACCTTGCCACTCCCAACACCCTCCTTCTCATTCTCCTTCTCCTTGTGCCCTTCTTGCAGAAACACTACCTTTTGGGGAAGGGAAGGAGTCGGACCGATCTTCTTCTTGTTGTTCTTCTTCTTTTTCTTACCATTCTTGGTTGCGGGATCAAACCCAACTCCCTCCTTGGCAACACACTCCTTTTGGTTGCTCAAGAGGTCGTTTAGGTTTTTCTCCCCTTGGATGCATGATACAAGCCCTTTCTCAATTTGGGCCTTCAACTTCTTATTCTCCTCTTGAAGGGAGGCACAATCATGAACAAAGTTAGTCGTACAAGCATCATCATTTAAATCTATATGAGGTACGAAAGTGAGAGCTTTAATGGTTGTCGCTTTTAGTTGGGCATAAGACTCGGTGAGGGCCATGAGGTCACCTTTGACAACATTGGAACTAATCACAAGGAACTCATGCTCCTCAACAAGTCTTGTATGGTCAACTAGAAGCTTTTCAACTCTAACATTAAGAGCATCTTTGTTCTCAAGAGCAAGTTGCAAAGCATCGTTGGTTTTAACAAAGTCAATTTGATGAGCAGATAAGGCTTCCTCAAGTGATGCTCTCATGACACTCTCTTCATTAAGTTCATGCTCAAGGAGATCAACTCTCTCTTTTTCCTCTATAAGGAGGTTTTCAACATTCTCAATAAAGTCATCGCGTTCGGCAAGTGACTTAAGGACATCGCCAAAACGAGCACGAGCTTCACCATGAAGAGTTTTCATGAAAGCCATTAAGGATTCCTCATGATTATCCACGCCCTCCTCACACTCATCCTCCACTATCTCACATGAGATATTGGGAGTGTAGTTGTCGGGTTTCTTGGATTTGGACTTAGTTTTTACCTCTTTGGCCATGAGGCACCGATGAGTGAATGGCTTGTCCTCATTTGGAGAGTCGAAGAGGCCGGTGGTGGAGGAGGAGGTAGTGGCATGCATGGCAAAGGCGGCCATCCCCACTTGATCATCATCACCGTCATCTTCGTCTCCATACATGTATTCTTCATGAACAAGTTCCTTGTCATCCTTTCTCTTTGCAAACTTGGTGAACTTCTTCTTCTTAAGCACAAGCCTCTCAGACTTGTCTTCACATCTCTCATACGGACAATCATGAACAAAGTGTCTTGGGCTATCACAATTGTAGCATTTCCTTCGCCCAAAGGATCTTCCTTGAAGATTTTTTCCTTTGTTTGCCATGGTCCCGGAGTACTTCTTGACTAAGAGAGCCAAGTCTTCTGCAAAATCATTTGCTGGGCACGAGGTGTCATTGTCCTCCTCACATATCTCTTCACTCACTTATTCCTCCCTTGAGGGTTGGCTTACCACTTCCTTGGCCTTCAAAGCAAGATTAGAGTTCTTGGTTGCTTGAGCTATTGCAAATGTTTTCTTGGACTTGGTTTCCAAAAGAACATGGGTAGAGAAAGTGGAGACAACTTGAGCCGCGGTCAACTTGTGATAGTCCGGACGTTGATGAACCATCATGACCATGGTATGTTCCGTGAGAACCATAGCATCTATGAACTTGCGCTTGATGAAATCATCATTTGCCCAAGTGCACCCAAAGGTTCTCAAGTTGAGCACAAGGGACTTCAACCTTCGGTAAACCTCTTCCGCGGACTCACCCTCATTCCTCACAAAGAGATTGACTTCTTGCTTGAGCAAAGCCAACCGAGATCTTCGAATTGCTTCATCTCCTTCAAGAGCCTCATCAAGGCAATCCTAAATTTCCTTTGCGGTTTTGAGAAGAGCAATGGAGTCACTATAGTCTTCAGTCACAGCTTTGCGAAGCATGTTGTGTGCGGTTGCATTGAGTTGGCCATCAACCGCTTCCCTTGGAGTGAGATTCATTGGGTCCTTGGGGTTGATTCCATTGACCACAATCCACCACAATTGAGTTGAAGCACTGCGCATGTGAGACTCCATATCTAGCTTCCACTTAGCAAACACATTAGCTTTCAAAGGGAGCGGAGGCCCAACAGGATTAATGCGAGGATGCCCGTGCTGCCGCTGCTGCCTCCCATGCAGGCTACACCCATGGTTGGATCTTCATCTTCTTGTCCTTCCGTTTGCTTGAAGCCCGGAGACCGCCCTCCAACGAGGGCGCGAGGAAGTGTTGTGTCGGTCTGTCCAGCGACGGCTAGGTTAGGAGCAAACCAGACTGGAGGCTGGAGCGAATGAATTGGGATTTTTCCTGCTATCGATCGATATGTTGCAAAGGTTGAGGATAGTAAAAGGGTTCCACGGCATTGTACTTGGCGACTTGAGTACGAGCCGGAGAAGCAAGAGGTTCCCTCGAGTCCTCCGCATCATGAACAACATTTGGATCAAACGAGTTTGATGCGGAGGTTGATGGCTTCAAGCGAGCATCAATTTCCTCCTTGACCGAGGACCGAACTTCTTTCATGATAGAGGCTTTGAGGTCCGCAAACATTGAAAGAATATCGACCGTGGTCAAAGGGGCACCCGGGTCAGGAGGAGCGGTGGGAGAAACGACCGGGGCAACAAGTGCCTCGTTCGCGGCGGGGGGTAGGTTTTGACCATCCCCCACAACAGGTGTGTCACCTCCCTCATTCCCTAGATCGACCATATCCTCTAAGGTTGTAAAACCTTATATTAGAGCACGAGGCTCTGATACCAATTGAAAGGATCGATACGGTCAACTAGAGGGGGGTGAATAGGAGACTACAAATTTTAATCTTTCTTGTCGTTTTTAAGGCTTCGTGGATAAATAGCGTTCACTAGATAAGCAACTAGGTGAATGCAACCTATATGACAAACAAGCTCCAAGAGAAATAAGCTAGGTAACAAACTAAATAGCACACCAACAAGCATACAACGACAAAGTGAGGTGCGGGAGGAAATAACCACAAGTGAGACGAGGACACGGATTTTATCCCGAAGTTCACTCTTCCTTGGGGAAGAGCTACTCTCTGTTTGGAGCGGTGCCGGAGCCAAAGCTTGCAGAACGCCACCGAAGGCTCACCGTAATCTCCTTCGAGTCACCCCCAACGGATGAGCCTCGAATCACTCGGGGTTGGTCTTGAAGGCGACCACCACACCTTTACAAACTTCTCCGGAGCACACCACAAGCAAGGAAGCTTTCGGAGGAACCTCTAGCCGCCTAGGAGCCCAAGCTCCAAGAGTAACAAGTCAATGGGGAAGAAATGTTGCGGGGAACGCGATTTGGTTTGGTCAAGATGTAGATCGGGTCTTGCTCTCTCAATCCCCAAAGTTTCAACAAGTTTGGGTGGAGGGATTGAGAGTATTGAGCAAAATGGGGTGTAGCAATGGTGGAGCTCAACAAGACATTAGGGTTGAGGGTTTTAGGTGGAAGAAGGGCATATATATAGTGTTCTTGGCCGGTGTGGATTTCTGCCTGTTGGACCCCGTGCGCACACGCTAAGTCAGCCCCGTGCGCATGGGGTACTAAGAGACTTTCACACCACCCTGTGCGCACGGGGGTCAAAAGACCCCGTGTGTATGGGGTACTCAGAGAGTTTCACACCACCCCGTGCGCACAGGGGTCAAAAGACCCCGTTCGCATGGGGTACTCAGAGAGTTACGCAGTACCCCGTGCACACGGGGGTCAAAAGACCCCATGCGCACGGGGTACCCAGTAACTTTCTGTTGCAAGCTTTCTGAGTACCACATCACACACACTAGATTCTTTAAGTGGTCGGAGTGGGAAGGACAAGAGAGAAAGGTTTGGCAATGGCATTCCCACATGACTTTCATCCACACAGACCCCTCTTAATAGTGCGGTCTTTCCTACGACTCGAGGCAAACCAAAACTAAAAACCTTCGAAGCGTCGAAAGACCACGCCTTTGCCCTTTTTGGAATGGGGGGTCGCACATCTCCATTGTGGGCACTTAGAACCAATATCCTAAGATAAAATTTAGCAACCGATATTAGTTCAACTAACCACATTGTCATCACACCAAAATATAGCATAAGTGCCACTTGCACTTTCAATGATGATGATGTTGAGGACGCCGACAGGGCAGGCAATGATGACACGGGGCAAGACAAAGAGATAATCTATAATGGTGGCGGGGAAGAGGCCGGACATGGCGGAGGTGAAGGGGCCGGACATGGCGGCAAAGAGAACGACATGGACTCCACGCAGCAGAGTTCGTCGGTACTAAGTTCAATCGTGCGGGACCCTCATGTTCAAGCATTGCTTCGCAAGGAGACAAGTACTAAGAGAGCTGCTTCTAGAGAGGAGGCTAAGCTGGAGCAACTGGTGGTAGACTCGAACAATCCATTGTATGATGGTTGCAATCCTGAGGGGACCCGCTTGAGTTTCACGCTCCAACTCCCGAAGACGAAGGCTAAAAACAAATGGACCGACACTAGCCTCGATGAGCATCTCAAGTACCAAAAGGATGTTCTTCCCGTGGGGAATCTATGTCCTACTAGTGTTGATGAGGCCAAGAAGAGCGTGTGCCCTCTTGATCTGCCACACGTTAGATACCATGCATGCATCTATTGCATAATTTATCGGAAGGAGCACGCGGAAAAAACAAGTTGTCCGGTGTGCAATGCTTCTCAATACAAGAAGGCCGGGAAGAAATGTCCCCAGAAAGTTGTATGGTACTTACAGATCACTCCCCGTCTCCAGCGGTATTTTGTAGATCCCAAGGAAGCAAAGCTAATGCGCTGGCACGCGAAGAGGAAGAAGACCGACGATGGAGATGATCTGAAGCTGAGACGCGTCAAGGATAGAAGCCAGTGGAGAGCGTTGAACAGCTTCTATCGGTATTTCGAATGTGATGCCAGGAACATCGTGCTCGGCACGTGTACCGTTGTCATGAATCCGTTTGGCAACCAGAACACCAACCATAGCACATGGCCCGTGTTTGTATGGACGTACAACCTCCCCCCTGGTTGTGCATGAAGTCGAAGTACATTCACATGAGCATGCTTATTAAAGGGCCGAAACAACTAGGAAATAATATTAATTTGCATCTAGGGCTACTTCAAGAGGAGTTAGACATGTTATGGAAAACACCAGCCAAGACATGGGACGCCAGCAAAGCTGAGTATTTCTACATGAGAGCCACGCTGATCACGACGGTGCATGACTATCTCGGTTACGGATATGTCGCAGGCCAGGTGTGCCATGGATATTGCGGATGCACACGGTGCATGGATGATACGATGTCTCAGCAGCTAACGTCAAGGGAACATGGCGGGTCTGAGAAAATCGTGTACATGGGGCACCGAAGATGGCTCAAACAGGATGACCCGTGGAGAAACCATGGAGATCTATTCAATGGTCAAGCTGAGCATCGAGGACCTCCATGTAAGCGGAGTGGTGCTGAAATCGATGAGCAGTTGAAAAACTGGAAGGAGTGCCCCGCGCCGGGAAAGACAATGAGAAAGGCGCCGGAGCCGCTGCTGAAGGTATGGAAGACGAGGTATGTGTTCTGGGACTTGGAGTACTGGCACAAACTCGATACACTCATTGCCTTGATCAAATGCATATCTGTAAGAATGTCCTTGAGAGCTTGCTCGCAACACTGATGAACATGCCAGATAAGACCAAGGATGGGCCGAAGGCAAGAAAAGACTTGCAAGATTTGAAAATCAGGGAAGATCTGCACATGCTGCCCCATAAAATGTCAGACGAGACAGAGACGGAGATAGAGGCACGGGAGAAGAAGGGCAAGAAAATAAACAAAGAGGATTATTGCCCCCCTTCTTGCTTCACCTTAAGTCAGGCTGAGATCGATCAATTCTTTAAGTGCCTTACCGGAGTCAAAGTTAGTTCCGGTTACTGTGGCAAGATAAGCAGATATCTAGACACGGACAAGAAAAGGTTCAGCGGGATGAAGTCCCATGATTGTCATGTGATGATGACACAAATACTACCTGTTGCCCTTAGAGGGATAATGGACAAGCACGTCCGTGACACGCCTATTGGTCTCCGCAACTTTTTTGATGTCATCTCTCGAAAGCCGATCAGTGTGAAGTAGCTCTGAAGGCTTCGGGAAGAGATCGTTGTGATACTGAATGAGCTTGAGATGTACTTCCCGCACGCGTTCTTTGACGTGATGGTGCATCTATGTGTCCATATTGTGGATGAAATAATAGACCTGGGGCCATCATTCCTGCACAACATGATGCCGTTTGAGAGGATGAATGGGATCATCAAAGGATTCGTTCGTAACATGTCCCGTCCGGATGGAAGCATCGTCCAGGGCTATGTGACACAAGAGTGCATCTCTTTCTGCGAGAATTTTCTATATGGCGTAGACCAGCCGCTTGTTGTTAATGTTGGTTTGCCCGTTAACAAGCACGATGGGAGGCTCGAAGGAGGTCACTGCAACGATCGCAGGGAACTGCACGTGGCATACTCACATCGACGCAGCGACTTTGACAAAGTAAACTTGGTAGTGCTACAACACCTAGATGAGGTAGATCCTTTCGTGGCACTACACAAAGAAATTATCGCAAAGAAGTATCGTGATCGGGGGGTATGCAGGACGGACGCCGAAGTTACTAGAGAGCACAACTCCACTTTCCTGCATTGGTTCAAAGAGCATGTTATTGCTAATCCTCCGGAGGAGGGCTCTAAGGACGGATTGCTCATATACGCCTTAGCACATGGCCCCTCGCCCAAACCTCGTAACCTATCAGGCATATGATATCAACAGATACACGTTCTACACGGAGGCCAAAGATATGGACAGCGATGATCAGAACTCAGGGGTGACGATGGAATGCATGACCGGCTGCAACAATGGTGCAACTAAATGATTTTATGGAAGGGTCGAGGAGATCTGGGAGCTTGACTACTCTGGACTGCACAACACGATGATGTTCCGTGTCAGATGGGCTAAGAATGTCGAAAGAGAAAACCGGATTTTCACTACCATGACTATACCCGACGCCAAGAGCGCTACCATGAACGCTATCGCAAAAAATGAGCCATGGTTACACGCTAAGCACGTGACACAATGCTTCTTCAATGAACAAGAAGGGAAAGAAGCTGACTCAAAAATGAAAACGTCAACACTGAGGAACCGTATGTTATCGGTCAAATGATGTTATATATATATATATATATATATATATATGTTCCTATTTTGTATACACACTTAGCCATTATTATGCATGGGTCCAATGATGTAATATATATGTTCCTATTTTGTATACATATTTAACCGTCAAATGATGCAATATATATCGCCTTCCCTTCATTCACCGCTCTCAGAAAAAAAAGTGACAGAAAATAAAGGAAAAGAAAAAGGAAAACTGGTTATAGTAGTAGCGGTTTACTGAAAAAGAGCTACAGCTAGTCAAGGTAGCAGTAGCGGTTTTCGTAAAAACCGCTATAGCTACCTGTATTAGTAGTAGCGCGTTTGGTCTAAACGCCCTACTGCTACATCCACTTAAACCCAAAATCCTCCCTCTCTCTGCTTCATCCCGCCTCTTTTCCCCCCAAATCCCCACTCTCTCTTCCCCCGTTGCACCGCCACGCCCTGGCGCTCGCCCCCGACCCCGGCGCTCGCCCCCGACTCAGCCCTCGCCCCCAACCCCGGCGCTTGCCCCCAACCCCGGCGCTCGTCCCCGACCCCGACACGCCACGCCTCCCTCCTCTGCTTCCTCCCCTCCCAACCTCGGCCGTCGCCGGGCCTGCCGCCTCGCCCATGCACCCTCTATAAACCCCCCCCCCCCTCTCTGCTAGCTAGGGTTCTTTGGTTAATTTACTTAGGTTTTAGTTAGGGCAGTAGGTTAATTAGGTTATCTGTTTAGTTATGAATTTAGCTAAGTTGAATTTATATGCAAATTTAGGTAGGCTGAATTTATATGCAAATTTGAACTGGACATGTGATATGTGGACATGTCATGTTTGGAATTTGGACATGTCATTTGGACATGTGATGTTTTGGTTCAATTTTGGTAAATGATCCGAGTGGCCTATGTTACGCCGGAATGTTGATTCATTTCCGTTCCGGTGAATTTCAGGCGCTCGATATGTCCATTTTTTAGCAAAGGTCATGCCGAAATTTTCCGTGAATTTTGGCATGATTTGTGCTAGATAGTAGGCATATCAAGTGCTGGCACATAGATTTCTTTTTTATGTCATTTCTCATTTTTTTCATACTTTTAGAAATAAACGAGGAGACTTAATCATAGGAAACATGTCAAACAACGAAGAAACTGGGCCTTCTGACCAAGATGTAGATGAGATGGATTATGAGGGTGAACAAGAGTACCTCGACTATTTGACTGCTAAGCAAGGTTTGTAGGTCGGCCTCAATGATGGTACTGACGCCAACATCGACACTAACGGCGCCGGCACCGATGGCGGCACCGAGACCGGCGGGGAAGGTACTGGCGGGGAAGATACCGGCGGGGAAGGTACCGGCGCCGATGCCACTACTGAAAAGAAGCATAAGAAGCAGAGGATACAAAAACCTAACAAGCTAGGGATTGGACGACTAGTGATCACAAAGATGGCACCTGGCAAGTTTGAGCCATTAGAGCCGGAAGAACCTCGCAAGTGCTACGGGAACCAAGTAGGATGCATCCTACGGGAATGTGCAAGCATCAACGACGATGACATAAGGAGTAAAGAACATTTGACATAGTTGCTCCTAACGAAGTTGCACAAGAGATTCAAGTTCCCCGACCGGGATGATAACATAGAACAACCGTGGGATGATCCAAAGATGAAAAAGATTAACAATCACGCCATGGGCATGTTCAGCAATGATTTGGCCTCCTGGAAGGGAGGGTGAAACGGGCTATTGAGGTTGAGGAACCCCTATCCAAGATTCTGGAGAAAAATCTGACACTTACGGAAGAGGAGTTCGAAAAGTTCACGGACACTTGCGCTACCGAGGCAGCCAAGGCTAAGGCTGCGAAATTCAAGAGCCTTTAGCAAAGGAACACGGGGAAGCATCGCCTCAGAAGCCGTGGCCTCCTTGGTAAAAGGCCCATATGGGATAAGGAGGACGCGGAACGTGAAGCCGCGGGTCTCCTAGACCCCTTCGCGAAGTTCACCAACCCCTTGGAGCGTGACTTCATCAGGTCCCGCTACAAGTGGGACAAGGAAAAAAAGGTTTTTTACACGTACCATATCACGAGGAAATTGATTAGACTACTTGTAATTATTCTTTTAGCACCTTACATTTAGCTCCATATCTAGTCGACTACACATTCCTAAACGGTTCACGCTCCTTCTGCAGGAGAAGCAACACCAGCTTGCAGCCGAAAGCCCTACTTCTCCGATGAAGCCCAAGTGGGACACCCCTCTCAACCGGGCCTTGAACGAACTTAAGGGACTCCCTTTGGGCCAACGACCGCAATATGGTCGTGTGCACGGCGCTGGAGACGGCGCCACGTGGAAGGTGTTTTACAACGAGGGCCTGGAGGCCAAGAAGCAGAAAAAGAAGTTTGGTCAGGGGGACATCGACACGAAGGTGAAGCTTGCGGTCGAGAAAAAAGCAGCTGAGGACACGGGAAAAACAGCTAAGGAGAAAATGAGTTGCTATAGTAGGCAGTCAATGCAGCTGTAACTGCCTGGAGAAATGATTTTGCTACTACCTTTGTTCCAGCTATCATCAACTGGACGAAGGAAAATCCAGACAAGATGGTACATGATTTCCCGATGCCCAGTTTCGTCGGGACCAACTCCATGAACAACAACAACACCGCACCATCACTTGCTCACGCAACCGGGCCTCCTCTCGTAGTCGCTCCCGCTCATAGCAGCCCATCCTCAGTCTCTGGCGTGCTAGGTGGACCTTCGTCTTTGGCTGAGCTCGACGCCATCACGATAATTACATGTCGCACCAACATATATATATATATGTAGAATATTCCATTTTTGTTGCCTTTCAGATGTTTTACGCCACAGACATATGTGTTTGCAGGGCGAAGAAACCCTATGCACCATACTCTACTTGATCAAAGGCCAGAAGGTGGACGTGGGAAAGGTGATGATATTGAACCCCTTGAAACCAATGTTCCACAACCAGCCGATCCCCGTTGGGCACTTCAGGGTTAGCTTGTCCAGTGTGAACTCGGGGCATGAGGCTTTGCCTCCTCCAGTACAACATGTGGGAGAGGACGACGAGACCCCTCCGCGGATTGGAAGCTGCAAGGGTTGGGTGCTGCTATGGCCAAAGAATCTTATTCATCTGGAGCCGGCCGAGAGCACACCAATAACCACAAATCAACAAGCATGTGCGGAGACCACCACCCCGCCTACGCAATTACCAGCTCCTGTAGTGCCGGGTGAGAGCGACGGACGACATGATGAAGGGGGTGCAATAGTACTGGCTGCTGTAATCGGTCCTATAGAACAGAGAATGGATGATGAGACGGAGGTCGACCCTATGGGTTTCCTCAATACAAACGCGTATGACTGTGACATAGATATGATGAGTCAACCATATGACGAATCGGGCTATCAGCATGCTAATGAGGATATGGATGATATGCCCGGGCATGAAGGTCGTTCGAAGGATTGCAAAAAGTCTCTCTTCATGAATTCCTCACAGGACACGCCTGAAGATGCCGCCTCAACACATGCTCAACTAGCCGGGGGTCGTACAGTGCTTAGCTCGGGAACCCTGGGGCAGGGGTTAAGGAAGGGTCTGGAAGGTGTGCCCAAGAAAAAGGAGAGGAAGAGATCGGGGAAGATAACTGCCTCCAAACAAGCCAGAGCACATAGCAGCCAGACGATGGATTCTGAAGAACGTGTACCTGTGAAAGGTGCGGCCATGTTCCATCTCACGGGCGAGCCGATGCTACCGCCGAAACCGCTGGAGGCACTATTAGGGGATCTCAGGAGACTGCACGACCATGTGTTGTCGACTGAGAAAAGCCTACTAGCCTCAAAGGATCCAGGATATCCGACATACGCGGCTCGTGTGCCTGAGGGGAAGTGCTACGTCGACACACGGCCCACGGAGGTGTTCTTCCTGCGGTTTGACCATATCTTTGAGATGTTTCTGACAAGGCGGCTCAATTTTACAATCATCCGCCTTTTTGTGCTACATATGAGCTCCGTCATGAAGAGTGAAGAAGTCTCGCAAATCTGTGTGGCGGATCCGTACTACATGCACAAGTCTTTCTTGAGTCTCGGCGACTTTGAGCATGAAACTGCTAGGGACTACCTCCAAAACTTCATGGTACAGAATAAGGACCACGAAATTGTCCTTGTGCCTTATCATCCAAAGTAAGTCAGTTCCAGACAACCCTTTCATACATTTCAATCATTCCTTCTTGCTCATATGGAGAATAATTTAAGGTGTGTTTTCCCCGCAGCAACGGGCGCGCCGTCCGTAACGCTCTTTACCAGCAAGTCTCCCACGCCGTGTATTTTGACCCTTCCAGAGACTACGAGAAAAAGGACTACACCCACATAATGAATATTCTAGATGATGCTCTCCAAGGCTTCAGCATTAGAGGTGGCCACATGCAGATCAGAAAACAAAGGACAAGAAGATGGGTTTTGTGCATAAAACTAACTTCTCCTGCATCCATGTCCCAAAACCAAGCAAGAAGGATGGATTCTACATCGTCCATCTCATGATTCAGTTCAACACGGATCACCAAAAGCTTCGCATGACAAGCATAAATGATGATCATATCCACAAGTAGCTAGAATCTCATGGAGAAGCGGATTATAAACTTAGAGATAACTTCTTTCGCATCCAAAGGGACATTGTGACGATCATCATGAAAGAAGTCATCGATGAGAAGGGGATGTTCCACCACGGCCCTATATCGCGAGCTGACGTCCGAACTCCCATAGGCATGCAACGTCTAGACCTCACGTCGTCCAAGAAGCTAGGGTCCATCATTGATGATATGGAAGGATGGAACTTCTAGTGATTTATGATGCCGATGATGATGATATGTGTCGGTTGAACTTGTATACTTTTTGTAGCAATGAAACTTTGTGATGTCCACGGTCCCTGTCGAACTTGTGTAACGCTACTTTGTTAGTTTGCGTATGATGACCTGCGTACCTCTAGCTAATTAGTTTGCATACTGTATGTTGCATCTAGTTGCTAACCCTTTCTTTTTTGTGTTGCTCTAGTATATTTTGTTGCATATGATTGTACATCCTCTTCATGAAGATGCATCTCTAACAGGTACCTAGTTTCTTGATGGCGAGATGGCAGTGATATGTCATGTACAAAGGGAAGGTTCCGGGGGTGTACAGCGAGTGGCATGAGTGTCAGGCGCAAGTGAATGGGTTCTCGGGCGCCAGCCATAAAGGCTTCAAAAGTAGACAAGAAGGAGAAGCTAGTTACTTGAGGTTCACGCTAGCGCGAGAGAGGACTCGTAACCGCCACCTCCTGCATAGTTCCGCTCTCACTCATAGTGATAGCTCTTCTCGCGTATACCTTTGTTTAGATGGATGACGTTGTAGTTGCAAGTATTCGAGACTTGCATGTATTGCTATTTTCGAGATGATGACAAGATACCACTTTGTGTTGGATGATGATTATGATGAGACTATTTGTATGTATATGCTATGATTACATTTGTGGTCTCGCGGGCATTTGTATGTGTATCATGATGACATTTGTATGTGTTAAAGATTCTTCTATAAAGCCTGTTCAAATACAAAACAAATATGTAGAAAAAAACTACTAAAATTAGCAGTAGCGAGTGGAGAAAAGTTAGCAGTAGTGTGATAGTAGTAGTAGTGCGCACAGGAGAAGCGCGCTATAGCTATTAGCAGTACCGAGCTCCCGGGAAGAACGTTGCTGCTACACTTGTATATCAGTAGCGCGGGCGCGCACGCGTTGCTGCTACGGGTTAGCTGTAGCACTTATTAGTAGCGCCGCCTCCCGCGCTATTGATTTACCTAGAACCCGCGCTGCTGCTAGGCTTTTCCCTAGTAGTGCATAGTAGTACTCTTTGTTTTGTTTAATCAAGAGCACTAGTCTTTAATCTGTTAGAGTAATGTTTAGGCCAGCTAGCTCTGTTTAATTGCTGAACTTGCTCAATTAAGAAGTGTGGGTGTGCTTTAGTCTCCTTTGTGTACCCAAATTATGCAATGACGTGGATGACCACTGTAACCAGGGAAATTGGAACCAATTTTTTTGACGTTCAAACTCATCACACACGGGTTAAGCTATCTGAATCGTTTGTGATGTTCACATATCATACACAATTCTGAATAAGGGACCGTGTCTGCTGACACTTTGCATGCCAGTTTTTTCACTGAACCGATTCAAATTTTCGCCTTCCGCGGAAATATCTACCTCCCCGCCCCCTCCCCCTTACCAAAAGCCACATTTCCCATGTTTCCGCCTTCCTTTCCAAGTTGAAACCTTCACTCCTTGCTTGCAGCGCCGCCTCCTCGCCGATGACCCTCCTTCACACTGCTCAGCCTCGTCGATCTAGGCAGGTAATCCACACCCGACCCCCATCCTCCTCCTCCTTCCACATCCCACATGCCCCGGCCGTCGGAGCGACACCTTCCAACCAAATCACCGACCCCTACACCAAATAAGTGACGCCCTAAGCCATGGTGCACGCAATATAGCCAGGAGCTCAAGGAGCATTTGGCAGCGGAGAAGCAAATCGTGGCCACACGCGTGGATGAGGTCGCGATGGCTGCCATTCGTGCCGACTCCCAGTTCTTGGAGGAGCACCTTGCCATTTTATAGCTACGCCGGTTAAGCATACTCGGTTTACCCGTTGTGTGTGCTGCTCCTGCCTTTTCTTAACAAATTCTAGTGAATTGTGCTATCTAATTTTACCCTGCAATATGTTGCTCTAGTGTATATGTTCTATATGTCGTGCAGCGTGGTGCTCATTTATTAACTGTTTGGTTAATTAGTTGTCATCTTTAGTTAATTGTTTTGTTCAATTCTGCAAATGTGATGTTCAATTCTTCAAGCTACAATTTTGTATTGTCTTCCATGTGAGAAATAAATTGAATTTATCTTTACAAAATACATGAGAAACAAATACAATTGCTATATTTCCAAGTTGTCAAGCATTCTTGGTTTGGTTATACATTGTGCAATGTGGTGCTCAGTTAACATTTGGTTCATTTGTTGTGGTGTTTAGTTAACTGTTTGGTTCAATTCTGCAATGCGATGTTCAATAGTTGTGGGTGCATTCTGTTATTGTATACCATGTGAGAAGTAAATTGAATTTGGTTCTACTAAATACATGAGAAATAAATACAATTGCTATAATTCCAAGTTGTTAAGCATGCTTGGTTTGGTTAACTGTCCGATCTTCTATTAGGAGTATGTTATATTGTGCAATGTGGTGCTTAGTTAACGTTTGGTTCACTTGTTGTGGTGTTTAGTTAACTGTTTGGTTCAATTTCTGCAATGTGATGTTCAATTGTTGTGGGTGCATTCTCTTATTGTATACCATGTGATGAATAAACGGAATTTGGTTGTAGTAAATACATGAGAAAAAATACAATTGCTATTGCTCCAAGTTGTTAAGCTTGCTTGGTTTAGTTAATTGTCTGATATTCTATTAGGAGTATGTTATATTGTGCAATGTGGTGCTCATTTAACGTTTGATTCATTTGTTGTGGTCTTTAGTTAACTGTTTGTTTTAGTTCTGCAATGCGATGTTCAATTGTTGTGGGTGCATTCTGTTATTGTATACCATGTGAGGAATAAATTGAATTTGGCTGTAGTAAATACAAGAGAATCAAATACAATTGTTATACCAAGTTGTTAAGCATGCTTGGTTTGGTTAACTGTCTGATCTTCTATTAGGAGTATTTATATTGTGCAATGTAGTGCTCAGTTAATGTTTGGTTCATTTGTTGTGGTGTTTAGTTAACTGCTTGGTTCAATTCTGCAATGCGATGCCCAATTATCGTGGGTAGAATTTTGTATTGTTGTGCACGTGAGGAATAAATCAAATTTGGCTGCACTTAATACATGAGAAACATATACAAGTGCTATATTTCCTAGTTCTTAATCATGCTTGGTTTGGATAAATGGGTTTTCCATGTGGCTTGAATTAATCTCATGAATCTACAATGTGCTTATTTTTCATCAACATATTTTATTGATAGCATGCAAACCCTTACTTAACCTGATGACCAACTACCTTATATGTGTTGCAGGGAAACAATAGGAAGCATTGAGGTTTACAAATCGAGGTTAGCACATGCATGTTACGTTGTCTAATAGCACATTATTGTGCAATTGTAGGAACCATTCTAATATTTAGATTTTTAACAATTTGGTCTTGCACATGTAGGTCCTGCTGTCAGAGGTTTTGACCCACTGCTCAACCCTTTTTGCATATGGGGAAACGAGTTGTCCATGAAAATCAATCAAGTCGAGAAACTCAGAAAGATTGTTAGGATAAAGAAATCACTGACAAAAAACAACAAGATCTTTGTCTGCACAATGAAGAAGACATCAGTTCAGTACAAGTTGGTACTAACTATTATACCTTGCCTTTTTTTATTCCTTTGCCCCATTTCCAATATAGAGAAGATATTTATGCACATCCTTGTTTTCAGGCCTTTCTAAAGCAGTTAACTGATGATTACCTCTCAAACCACCTCTATGGTCAGGAGGCGAGGAAGGTTTTCATACAACAACCACGGTTCAATATTGAAGTGTTCCTGAAGAGGACGAAGGATGGACGGTCAATCATCCACAGGCACTGGCCTAAAGTTGCAAAGACCTTCAACATGAATGAAGGCTCAATATTCGCCTTCTGCTTCAGCAGTTTTCCAGATGAGATGCATCTGTCTATGTACCGTCTATGATGCTAATTTCGAAAGGTTCTAGATATTGCGTGTGAAACTTGGTGCTGGTGCAGTTGTGTAATGGGGTAGCTGAGTGTTGAAGCTATATCATGTTGTACTCTAATGTATTTCAATTATGAAATCTTGCTTCCTTAATATGGAAATGAAATCTATTATGTGCTTAATATGAATGTCAACTAGATTAATAAATGGATTATTAATAATCGGGCAATTAGCCTGCTAATGGCGAATTAGCCTGCTAATTGGGTTTTGCTATTGCAAACGGTTATTGAGGAAATACTGTGGGCGATGACCTCAGGCAACGCACACAGTTTCTAGGACTAAACCGTGTTGGATCAATGAACAATCACACAAGACATTTCTTGAAAACTGTTTGCGTTAGGCCACCTTGCGCAAATGTTTACCACATAAAAACTCTGTGTGATGGACAACCTTTGCCACATAGTTTCTTCTACGCACCGTGTGTAATGTATTCAATAACACAAACGATAAAATTGTTAATATCATGTGCAATGGAAATGCTATCACAAACGATTTAACGGGGAAAATTGTGTGTGATGTACCTTCGAACAGAAACATTTTCCTTGAAGTGACTGTGTGGGATGTATATACGAACGTAAACGTTTAGCAGGGACTGACTGTGTGGGATGTACTTACGACTGGAAACGATTTCGCCTGTATAATTGTTTTTTTAGCACTATTGTACATATAACCGTATTTGATCGCTCGCCGGTCGCACACGACCTCATTTTGCCAAGCATGTGTGCCAGGAGGGCATATCCCCGATGGTTTCTGGGTCGTGTGGGAAGGACCCCCCTCTATCGCAGTCACTCACTAGGTGACGGTTCAGAATTTCGTTGCGGAAAGGGGTTAAAAACCATCTGTATAGCACCTCAATGTACCAGTGAAATATAATAATAACCGCTTTATTATTTCCTCTAGGGCATATTTCCAACAATGATGGCTCAGGAGAGGCCGGGGGGTGTTAAGTAGGGGGCGACGATGCACCGTAGGCCCGTGCATCGGGGAGGTTGTAGCCGTCACTGGAGGCCATGGGAGCTCGCGAGGCTGGGTCTGGGGCATTCATGGGGATGGTCTACGACTAGGGGGAACGAGAAGGAGGAGCTAGGAGGACAGGAGGGCGCACGTGTGAGATCGCTAATTGGTGCTCTTGGGTGGCCATGGCGTGCATGCGAGGAGGCCAGTAGAGGAAGAGAGAGGAGGGAGGAGACCGCGTAGCATGCCGCGAACGTCGAGGTTGTCCTACTGACGTGCGGGAGGAGCTTGAGGTGGTCGGGAGCATCGGGATGGGGGCGGCTACAGTGCGGGAGCGCACTAGCGCTCCAGAGCATGGTTATGGCTAGCATTGGCATAAACAATGGGCACATTTATGTCCACTTGTGCCTTCGAGGTTCTGGAGATGCCCACGAGTGCTTAGGAGCTAAGGTAGAAGCAAGGTTGAGGAGATGGAGAGAGGGAGAGGTAAAATGTGTGCTGCCATAGTTGTCCAGAGGGGTAAATGGGTTTTTTACGCCACACCATGATTGATCTGAGGGCTGGAAAGACTTACTGGGGGTAGAAGAGGCATAGGAGGGACTGTGGTAAAAAGATGGAGTCAAGGAGAATAGTGTAGGGGTGAAACCAATGACTCTTAGAAATGACCAGAAGGTGTTTGTGCTGGTTTTGAGCTAGAAAAAATTATATCCTTAACAAGAGATTTATCAGGAGGGAGAAATAGGACCAAATGAGCTTGATCACAAGTTTTGAGCTCATTTAGTGAAAGTTTCCAATGTAACTTTGGCAAACCCTAGAAATCAACAGAAATGGATTTTCCTAGATCTAGCTATGCAAATCTATTCTCCTTGATACACCACTTGGTGTGATGTCATCATTTGGGGGATTAGAGCATTTACACAAAATTTGAGAACAAGAGGAGACAATTGGCAGTGTAGAGTTGCTCAAATTTGGTTCTGGGCAGAGAGATTTTCCGAGAACTTTTGTGTACCAAAACTATTTGGATGGCAATGAAACTTGGCAATATCATCACATTAGGCATGTGTGACTTTCTAGAATTTTCTAGGATTTAATGGATAAAATTTCCTTTGTAAATATTCCAAAAGCTTGAAATATCCATAAAGGGTTTTTGATGGATTTGACCAATATTTTGAACATGACCATGTTTTGAAACTCTTATATATGGACAATATATGTCCATTGAGATTCCCTAAATTTTCTTAAATATTTTTGAAACATTAAAATAATTTCAACCTATTAAAGACCATTTCTAGCCCTGAGAAAAAGCCTTTAAATAAAATAGCAAAATAACTTTTTAAAATAATATTTTTGTGGTTTATGGGAACCATATATCTAATAGGAGTCAAATATACCTTTTGAAAGATCTTTCACACCCTAAATTAAGTACTTGTAGTTCAAGTCTCAATCTTGGGTTTTTGGAAAACCTAATTTAGAAAATACTTTTTGGCCAAATTATTTTTTAAGAAAATAATTTTATGTCCTATTCACATGGTGAGGGAGTCCTGGACTAGGGGGTGTCCGGACAGCCGGACTATCATCGTCCGCCGGACTCCAAGACTACGAAGATACAAGATTGAAGACTCCGTCCCGTGTCCGGATGGGACTTTCCTTGGCGTGGAAGGCAAGCTTGGCGATACGGATATGTAGATCTCCTACCATTGTAACCGACTCTGTGTAACCCTAGCCTCCTCCGGTGTCTATATAAACCGGAAGGCTTTAGTCCGTAGGACAACATACATTACAACAATCATACCATAGGCTAGCTTTAGGGTTTAGCCTCCTTGATCTCGTGGTAGATCCACTCTTGTACTACCCATATCATCAATATTAATCAAGCAGGACGTAGGGTTTTACCTCCATCAAGAGGGCCCGAACCTGGGTAAAACATCGTGTCCCTTGTCTCCAGTTACCATCCGCCTAGACGCACAGTTCGGGACCCCCTACCCGAGATCCGCCGGTTTTGACACCGACATTGGTGCTTTCATTGAGAGTTCCTCTATGTCGTCACCGATAGTCTCGATGGCATCTTCAGTCAACAACATTGTCCAGGTTGAGACTTTTCTCCTCGGACAGATCTTCGTATTCGGCAGCTTCGCACTGCGGGCCGATTCCCTTGGCCATCTGGAGCAGATCGAAAGCTACGCCCCTGGCCATCAGGTCAAATTCGGAAGCCTAAACTTCACGGCCGACATCCGCGGGGACTTGACCTTCGACGGGCTCGAGCCAAAGCCGAGCGTGCCGCACTGTTGCGATGGGCATGATCTAGCTCTGCCGCCGAACAGTGCCTTGGTGGCCGCACACGAATCCGCTTCGGCCTTTAGTCCGGAGCCGATCGCCCAGATCGAGGATCGGTGGATGGACACCACTTCGGGGGCTTCAACTTACATGGCGATGGAGCCGAACGCTAATCTTGTCCCTCGCGAAACTCGTGATTCCGAGGTGCCGGACTCCTTGCCGGACTCCGAATCTCCCACGCCCCTACCAATCGAATCGGATTGGGCGCCGGTTATGGAATTCACCGCCGCGGACATCTTCCAATACTCGTCCTTGGGATACATCCTAAATTCGCTAAAGCATCTCTCGTTAACGGCAGAGTCCTGGCCGGACTATGGTCAGGATGGTTGGGATACGGACGACGAAGAAATTCAGAGCCCACCCACCACCCACTTTGTAGCCACTGTCGACGATCTAACCGACATGCAAGACTACGACTCCGAAGACATCGATGCTATGGACGACGATGCCGGAGACGAACAGGAACCAGCGCCTACAGGGCACTGGAAGACCACCTCGTCATACGACATATACATGGTGGACACCCCAAAAGACGGGGACGACGGAGAAACAGCGGAGGCAGATTCTTTAAAGAAACAGCCCAAGCGCCGGAGTCAGCGGCGCCGCTCTAAATCCCGCCACAGCAAGAATGGAGATTCCGGCACAGGAGATAATAATACCCTAGACAGTGCCGAAGATAACCCCCTCTAGCAAGACTCAGCGCAGGAGGATGCAGAAGCAAGCCCTCATGAGAGGGCGGCAGACGAAGAGGTTGAGGATTATAATTATATGCCTCCCTCCGAAGACAAGGCAAGCCTCAATGACGACAAATTCGTCGTGCCCGAGGATCCCGTCGAACAAGAGCGTTTTAAACGCAGGCTTATCGCCACGGCAAATAGCCTAAAGAAAAAGCAGCAGCAGCTTCAAGCTGATCAGGACCTGCTGGCCGATCGATGGACAGAGGTCCTCGCGGCCGAAGAGTATAAACTCGAACGCCCCTCCAAAAGCTACCGAAGACGCAAGTTGCTTCCCCGATTAGAGGAGGAAGCGTACATACCTCCATCACCAGCGCACGATATGGCCGACCGACCACCCCGTGGTCATGACAGAAGAGGCATCCAGGCCCCCAATCAAGACCGTACCCCGGCATCGCTCCAAAAGTACGAAGCCAAGGGGGAACGCGCCGGACTTGCGAGATATATTGGAGGACAAGGCAAGGCAATCCAGATCCATCTACAAATCACGTGGGCGCCCCACGACCCATGACGAATACCGTCGCGACGGATACAATAACCCTGGACGGGCCAAACACAGCAGACAACGCTCTCTCGAGCTGCGTCGTGATATTGCTCAATACAAAGGCGCCGCACACCCGCTATGCTTCACTGACGAAGTAATGGATCATCAAATCCCTGAAGGGTTTAAACCCGTAAACATTGAATCCTACGATGGCACAACAGACCCCGCGGTTTGGATCGAAGATTATCTTCTCCACATCCACATGGCCCGCGGCGATGATCTCCATGCCATCAAGTATCTCCACTCAAGCTTAAAGGACCAGCTCGGCATTGGCTCAACAGCTTGCCCGCAGAGTCAATTGGGTGTTGGGAAGACCTGGAAGCCGCATTCCTCGACAACTTCCAGGGCACGTATGTGCGACCACCAAACACCGATGACCTAAGCCACATCATTCAGTAGCCAGACAAATCGGCCAGACAATTCTGGACACGGTTCTTGACAAAGAAAAACCAAATCATCGACTGTCCGGATGCGGAGGCCCTTGCAGCCTTCAAACATAACATCCGCGACGAATGGCTAGCCCAGCACCTGGGACAGGAAAAGCCGAAATCCATGGCAGCCCTCACGTCATTAATGACCCGCTTTTGCGCGGGAGAGGATAGCTGGCTAGCTCGTAGCAATAATCTCCGTAAAAATTCTGGCAGTCCGGATACTAAGGACAACAACGGCAGGTCACGTCGAAACAAAAACAAACGCCGCATTAACGGCGACGATAAGGAGGATACGGTAGTCAACGCCGAATTCTGAGGCTCTAAACCCGGTTAGCGGAAGAAGCCATTCAAAAGAACCACTCCGGTCCGTCCAATTTGGACCGAATACTCGACCGCTTATGCCAGATACATGGCACCCCTGAAAAGCCAGCTAATCACACCAACAGAGACTGCTGGGTGTTCAAGCAGGCAGGCAAGTTAATTGCCGAAAACAATGACAAGGGGCTAAACAGCGACGACGAGGAAGAGACCCGACCGCCGAACAATAGAGGACAGAAGGGTTTCCCCCCACAAGTGCGGACGGTGAACATGATTTACGCAACCCATATACCCAAGAGGGAGAGGAAGCGCGCACTAAGGGACGTCTATGCGATGGAGCCAGTCGCCCCGAAGTTCAATCCATGGTCCTCGTGTCCGATCACTTTCGATCGAAGAGACCATCCGACCAGCATACGCCATGGCGGATTCGCCGCATTGGTTTTAGACCCAATCGTCGATGGATTTCACCTCACAAGAGTCCTGATGGACAGCGGTAGTAGCCTGAACCTGCTTTATCAGGATACAGTGCGCAAGATGGGCATAGACCCCTCAAGGATTAAACCTACAAAGACAACCTTTAAAGGTGTCATACCAGGTGTGGAAGCCAACTGTACAGGCTCAGTCACACTGTAAGTGGTCTTCGGATCCCCGGACAATTTCCGGAGCGAGGAGTTAATCTTCGACATAGTCCCGTTTCACAGTGGCTATCACGCTCTGCTCGGACGAACCGCATTTGCAAAATTCAACGCGGTGCCGCATTATGCATACCTCAAGCTCAAGATGCCAGGCCCTCGTGGAGTCATCAGGGTCAACGGAAATACGGAACGCTCCCTCCGAACGGAGGAACATACAGCGGCTCTCGCGGCAGAAGTACAGAACAGCCTTTTAAGGCAATTCTCCAGTCCGGCCGTTAAACGGCCGGATACAGCAAAACGCGCCCGAAGCAATACCAACCAAGACCACCTGGCGCGATCAGAGCACGCGTAGCAATGCGGCCCCAACCCCCGCCCTCGCATGATTGCAAGAACAACCCTCCGTGTACATCATTACGCTTTGGAGATACCATGGGCGCAGGGGAAGGGGCACGATCACAATGGACCCAGAGTGCGGCTCGACCACACCAGGGGCTCGCAAGTGTGCCCCCCTTCTTTTCTTTTTCACTTTACTTCTTTGTGTACACAGGACTCCGTTAACCAGAGGCCCTGTCCGGCGGTGAACCTGCCGAACTCATGATGCAACAGCCAGGGAAGAAAGAAGGTTGTGACGAAACACTCAGGTGGTCTCAATTACGAGCATTAAATTCGATTATATACACCTAGTCCGCAGCTCACCCCTGGAGGGGGACATGTTTAATTAGTCCAAATCCCTTGCTTACCGCACTATTTGTATTAGTCCGCACTCGTAGCTGGCTTTCTTTAATAAATAATGCAGCACTTTTTTACTGCAATTGCATTACTTTTTATATATATGTTCATTACATGACATCTTGCACCCGTATATTTTGGTACGGCCGAATACACCAGGGGCTTATGTTCCCCACATTATGGTGTGATAAGTCCGAACACTTTCACAAGTGCGGCACCCCGAACTTATAGCATTATATGAATCGGCTCCGAATCATGTCTTGGGTCAATAGTTGGGTTTTCCCGGCTCCCACGTTTTGGTGCCTTACGTTCCGTTCTGTCGGCTAAGGTGGCACTGGGAGAACCACTGCGATTGCGCCCCGGTTGAGCCGGGCGAGCGCCTCAGTGGAGAAAGCTAAAACTGACCGGCATGATAAGGCGAGAGACTGGTCGCTGTTCGAGAGGTTTTTTCGGGTCCTTAAAGACTCACGCCGCTTCGAGCGAAGTTCCGGACAATGTCCGACGAAGGCGTGGATAGCGCCCCGGATTCGGTCTTCCGAATACCAGGGGCTTCGCCGAAATTTAAAATTATAGAATTCTATGGCTAAGTGAGAGTGTTCAAGCATTATAAGTCCGGTTGCCTTGTTCGTTGTGTTGAGCGCCTCCCTAGATGGACCCAAAAATGGGAACAAGAGTGCTCAAGTTTATCCCGAACACCCCAGCACTCGCGGCTCGGGGGCTGAAGCCAACGACTTGCCATCTCTCAGATTTTATAGACGGCCGCACAGAAGGTAATATTTTAAATCAAACAAGCGTTGCTCAAGGCGCATATGAACGAAGTTTTCAGCGCACAGGATAATACATAGCGAGTTTACTCAAAGATTACATTTCTGGGGCACTCATCCGCAATATCGCGGGCTCCCTTCAGGACAGTTTTATAATACATTTCGGGCGTGCGATACTCCTTGCCCGGTGGCGGTGGGTCCGTGAGAAGCTTCTCCGCATCCAACCTGCCCCAATGCACCTTTGTGCGGGCAAGGGCCTGACGAGCACCTTCAATACAGGCGGAGCGCTTGATGACCTCCACCCAGGGGCACACATCCACCAGCCGCCGCACAAGGCCGAAGTAGCTCCCAGGCATGGCATGTCCAGGCCACAGCCGGATTATAAGGCCCTTCATGGCCTCCTCAGCTACCTTGTGGAGTTCGACCAGCTGTTTCAGCTGGTCGCTTGGGGGCACCGGATGGCCGGCCTCAGCGTACTGAGACCAGAAGACCTTCTCCGTCGAGCTCCCCTCCTCGCCACGATAGAATGCGGCGGCATCGGACGCACTACGCGGTAGATCTACAAACGCCCCTGGAGAGCTCCGAATGCGGGTAAGTGTCAGGTAGTTTACATTAACATGCTTGCTTTGCATGAAAAATGCCTTACCCGCCGCTATCTTCTTTACATCTTCAACCTCCTGAAGGGCCTTACGGGCCTCGGCCTTGGCGGACTTGGCACTTTCGAGAGCCGAGGCAAGCTCGGACTCTCGAGTCTTGGAGTCACGCTCCAAACTCTCATGCTTCTCCATGAGAGCCTGGAGCTCTTGCCGTATTTCCGCCACCCGTGCCTCCTGCTTTTCTCTCTCTGCCCGTTCCGTGGCCGCACTGCGTTCGGCCGCGGACACAGCCTCCTTCAGGGCTGCCACCTCGTTCATGGCCCCTGCAGTACCCATATTATCCTTGTTAATTTTATTGCAACCAAAATCCTTTTCTGTAAGGTAATTATTCAAAGCGGTGTTACTCACCTTCTTTGTCCTCCAGCTGCTTCTTGGCATGGCCGAGCTCTTGCTCGGACCGCTCGAGGTCCTGCTTCAACACACCGACCTCTGCAGTCAGTGCGGCAGAGGTCAGCAGCACAGCCTGCAAACCCATATTGACATATTATAAGCAACCCTGCGTATATCTTGTTAGATCCTTAGTCCGTCTTTTCTTGCCGAACACCGAACTGAGCATCAGGGGCTACTGTCTATGCGGTATTACATTACACAACTTTAACTTCTTACCTCAAAGCCTGTTAGAAGGCTGCTGCAGGCTTCGGTCAGCCCGCTCCTGGCGAGATGAAACTTCTGAATCACCGCACTCATGAGAGTGCGGTGTTCTTCCTTGATGGAAGCGCCTTTAAGCGCCTCCAACAAGTTGTCCGGCGCCTCTGGTTGGACGGAGGCCGCTGGTGTCACAGTCTTGCCCTTCTTTCAAAGGGGCCGCTTGCCGGACTCTGGAACCACTGCGGGTTCCGATGTAGAGTCCGGCGCAAAGTCCGGGAGGCTGCCTGACGGCGCCTCCGAAGCCTCCTCCTGATGGGTCCCTCTCTGGGATCCCACCTCGGCGTCCTCGTTGGCGCGGGGGGTAGTGGCAGTCGGAAGTGAATCCACATCCGACAGGGCCAATGACCCGCTCGATGAAGCGGGGAGATCATCATCGGCCGGACTATGGACAAAATGCGGCATTAGAAGGACGCTACGCAATACGAAAGAAATTGCATATCAAGGATCCGGATACTTACGATCTTGCCGGACGCCTGGCCCTTAAAGGCCACTCCTCCTCGCCAACGATGGTGTTGGCGAAACTGTCCGGGGGAATAGTTCTCCCCCTCTTGGACCCTTCGGCCTCCCCTATTGGGGAAGCCTTCCTCTTCTTCTCTCCCTCCTCCGGGAGAGAGTCTTCTTCCTCCTCCTCATCTTCGGGGGAGGAGTCCGCCTCGTTGTCGGACGCCTGATGGCGGGAACTCTTTCGAGTCCCCGCGGCCACCTTCTTGGCCTTCTTCTCCGGCACCACGTGCGGTGCCGGAACCAGTAGCCCTGCTAGACGGGCGTTCACTGGGTCCTCTGGCATGGGAGCCGGGCTGATGAGCTGCTCGGCATTCTCCATCCATTCCTGTCAAAGGAAAAGAGAGATTGAAACCCTCTTAGAATCAATTTGATTACCACAAGTGTCCCATAAAGGGGTTGAATCACTTACCTCGTCAGCTGGATGCTGCAAGCAAAATCCGCGATCTTCCGTCGCGGATGCGGGGGCTTCGGCACCCTTAAACAGCACCCTCCAGGCGCCTTCATATGTCGTATCGAAGAGCCCGCTTAGCGCCTGGTGCTGTTCCGGATTGAACTCCCACAGATTGAATGCCCGTTCTTGGCATGGGAGAATCCGGCGGATGAGCATGACTTGGACCACGTCGACGAGCCTGAGCTTATTGCTCACCAGCTTCTGGATGCAGGTTCGGAGTCCTGCCAGCTCCTTCGGATTGCCCCACAGCAAGCCCTTCTCTTTCCAGGAGGTGAGCTGCGTGGGGATGCCAGATCTAAACTCGGGGGCCGCCGCCCATGTGGACTCGCGCGGCTCGGTGATGTAGAACCACCCCGATTGCCACCCCTTGACGGAGTCCACGAAGGCCCCTTCGAGCCAAAGGACGTTGGGTAACTTACCCAACATGGCACCTCCGCATTCCGCTTGCGTGCCCTTCACAACCTTCGGCTTGACGTTGAAGGTCTTGAGCCACAGGCCGAAGTGGGGCTGGATGCAGAGGAAGGCCTCACACACGACGATAAATGCCGAGATGTTGAGGATGAAGTTCAGCGCCAGATCGTGGAAATCCAGGCCGTAGTAAAACATGAGCCCCCGGACGAATGGGTGGAGTGGAAAGCCCAGTCCGCGGAGGAAGTGGGGAAGAAAGACGACCCTCTCGTGGGGCCCGGGGGTAGGGATGAGCTGCCCCTCGTCGGGCAGCCGATGCGCGATATCGCCGGAGAGGTATCCGGCGCTGCGCAGCTTGGTGATGTGCTCCTCCTTGACGGTGGAGGCCAACCATTTGCCTCTCGCTCCGGACATATTCGGAGAAGGCCGAGGCGAGATGCGCGAGCTTGGGCGTTGGAGCTTGAGTGCATGGATATGGGTAAGCAAAGGAGGAAGAAGGCGTAGGTGAGAAGGTAAATCCTTATCCCTTATATATAGGTGGACGAGGACTATGCGTCCCCCACTGGCCCGGTAAAACTCGCTTATCCCCCAAGTGCCACCATCAATGGCGCGGTTGGGTTACCCACGTCCGTATTGATGAGAATCCCGGAATAAGGGGAACACGGTCTCTGCTTCGACAAGACGTGCCAAGGAAACCGCTTGACTAAACGTGCTGAGGTGGTATAATAAAAAATGATTCAAACAAAGGCTTGGACGCGATGTGATGTCATGCCGCATAAAACGTCAGCAGATTGGATTTATGTGCATTATTCTCTCTACGGTGGAATGTGGAATTTATTTTGCAGAGCCGGACACTATCCTGGTGTTCATGATCTTCTCTGGATTATCCAAGGGAGGAACCCGCCTTGCAATGCCGAACATTATGCGCGCCGGACTTATCGTCATTGAAGCCTGGTTCAGGGGCTACTGAGGGAGTCCTGGACTAGGGGGTGTCCGGACAGCCGGACTATCATCGTCCGCCGGACTCCAAGACTACGAAGATACAAGATTGAAGACTCCGTCCCGTGTCCGGATGGGACTTTCCTTGGCGTGGAAGGCAAGCTTGGCGATACGGATATGTAGATCTCCTACCATTGTAACCGACTCTGTGTAACCCTAGCCTCCTCCGGTGTCTATATAAACCGGAGGGCTTTAGTCCGTAGGACAACATACATTACAACAATCATACCATAGGCTAGCTTTAGGGTTTAGCCTCCTTGATCTCGTGGTAGATCCACTCTTGTACTACCCATATCATCAATATTAATCAAGCAGGACGTAGGGTTTTACCTCCATCAAGAGGGCCCGAACCTGGGTAAAACATCGTGTCCCTTGTCTCCTGTTACCATTCGCCTAGACGCACAGTTCGGGACCCCCTACCCGAGATCCGCCGGTTTTGACACCAACACATGGCATGATCACTGGGCAAAGTTTTGGAGCAATAGGAACAAGTATGGGGGTGGAAATTACTATATGACTTTTAGAGCACTTGAAGATAGCACAAAAATCCAAATCAAATCAAAGACCAAAACATTCAAAAGTTTTTGTGAAACCATATTTTATCATGATTAATTAGCTTAAGTGTTGTGGCATGAAAATCATGGTGTGAGATTTCTCCTCTTGGTCCACCTAGCCCACTGTCAAACATAGCCCAATGGCAGAATTTGAAAAGCATTCTTCTGATGAAGAAGAGGAAGAAGAGGTTGTTGCACCAGCACCCAAGGCAGAAAAGCTGATGGGTGATGCTATAAAGTCAGGGGCTGCAACATCAAAGCCCAAAGAAGCACAAAGTTGCCTCCAAGTCCAAGAATGCACCAAAGAGGAATACTAGGAGTATACCAGCTGCAGAGAAGAACAAGGCCCCAGTGCCTGAAACTGTTGCTGAGGAAGAAGAAGATGAAGAGCATGTGTTGAGAAAACTGAAGCCAAAGATTCCAGACCACAACGATGCTCATCCTGTGGCTGAGAACATGAAGCTAAGAAAGGATGCAGGACTCAGACAGAGGAGGTTGTCTGATCCCTATTCTATCAGGAGAAGGACTGTTGTTGACTACAGGTTCCACACTAAGGAACAGCAGGATTTCTATGAGACAGTGTTGTTGGACAAGAAGCCTATAGTGTGTGATATGAGGTGGGTCGACTGGACCTACATGAAGGAGAATGAGGAACACTATCCTGGAGTGCAAGACAATTTCATTGCTTGTGGAGTTGCAGACTTTGTTGGGCAGAAGCTCACAAAGTGGAATGATGAGCTCATCATGCAATTCTACTCCATAGCACATTTCTATCCAGATGGCAGGATAGTGTGGATGTCTGAAGGTACAAGGTACCAATCAACTATTGAGGAATGGGCAAATCTGATCAATGCACCCAAGGAGCAGGAAGATGACTTGGATGTCTATGCCAAGAAGAAGATGGATCACAATTCCATGGCTCATATGCACAAGGAGATCCCAAATGCTGCAGTTGAGACACATAAATTTGGATCTGTACATTATCTTCTGTCAGGACTCCCAACGATCATCTGGATCCTCAGGCATACTCTATTTCCCAAGTCAGGTGACCACAACATGATAAGAGGCCATGCTATAAACTTGCTACACTTGTTTGATGTGCCACAGAAATTCAAGGTCATGAGCCTCATTGTTGAGACTATCAAGAGGACAGCAGCAGACCAGAAGAGAAGTTGTGGATATGCCCCACAAATTTAGGAGTTGATTAAATCAAAGATGGGCACAGGCACATACTTGCTGGACAAGGAACATTTTGCTATCTATCCAGAATTTGAGGACAACCAAGTGGTTATGGATGAAGATGAACCATCTTCTGTGCATGCTCAAGCCAAGAAGGAGAGGGCAAGGACAGAGAAGGCTACCAAGGTGCCAACAATGGAAGAGGCATCTCAGTACTTTCTGAAAAGCAAACAGGATCAACTAGGCTACTTGATCGCATCCACTCTAAGGATTGAGAAGGGGCTGGCCACCTTGACTCAAAACCAGGAGAGCCTGGAGAGGATCATGGAGCAGAAGTTCTACAATTTAGATGTGAAGGTGACTGAGATCCACTCTGTTGTTGAGCAGCTTCAAGATGACATGGAGGAGAGGAAAGGCAAGACAACCACAGATGCATTTGCCAGAGTGCCTAGAGCTCAGAGATCAGCTGCAGTGCCAGTGACAGACACCAGAGCCACTTCATCTGCACCAGCTACAGCTCCTACAGCTCCAATGCAACCAGCTTCATCACCCACACCTCCAGCTCCATCTACATCAACTAATGCTTTCGTCCTTGGCGTTCTATCTACACCACCACCTGAAGATCAAGCCTGAGAGTCGATCTAGTACTATGCATTTTCTATGAACTTTTTGGTAACTTGTTTCCAAAGGGGGAGAAAAATGTATAGATCATAGGCTTCGAGAGAGAGAGTTGCTTTTTGTTCTCTCTTGCTTTGGTGGTTAAACTTTATTTTCTTGTTTGAGATACTCTATGTCTGTGTGATACTTGATGATCATGTGGTTGATCATATGCTACATTTATGCTTGTTGGATGACATTATCTTACTTGTCCTTATATGATCATTCACTTTGCTTGGTGATGAGTGCATGTATTCAATCTTTATTATTTTGAGCGCTCCACCAAGATGTATGTGACATGGAAGAGTAACCCATGAGCCTAATTCCTTGTGCATTTGCAGTCCAAAGCAAATCTTAAACTATGCACAAATTTAAGGGGAGCTCTTGCTTATCACATACTTATCAAAGCGACGATGTTTTTCAATCTTATTATCATTTGTCGAAGCTTTGATCTATATGTTGTCATCAATTACCAAAAAGGGAGAGACTGAAAGTGCAACTATCCCTAGGTGGTTTTGGTAATTCATAAAAACATATAGCTCATTGAGCTAATGCTATTCCAAGAAAAATATTTCAGGAAAGCTCAATGAATGGCATGGCATGGATGATGAAAGTGGATCCCTCAAAATATTAAAGACAAAAGATTGGCTCAAGCTCAAAAGCTCAAGACTCTACATTTTACATTTTAGTGATCCAAGATCACATTGAGTCTATAGGAAAAGCCAATACTATCAAGGAGGGATGAGGTGTTGCTTAATGAGCCTCTTGCTTCAAGTGCTTAGTGATATGCTCCAAAAACCCTCAACTACTTTCTCACATCCACATATGACCTAAACCCGAAGTCAAAATCGGTCCTACCGATTCTTTCTATCCGGCGCCACCGAGTTCAAATGTCATAGCCACTGCCACAAACCCTAGGCAAATCGGTCTCACCGAGATGGGATTGAAATCTCTCTGTTTCCCTTCGTAACGTTTCGGTCTAACCGAAGTGAGCGATCGGTCCCACCGAGATTGCAATGTACACTCTCTGTTTCCCTTTCGTAACATTTCGGTCTCACCGAAAAGAGCGAATCGGTCCCACCGAGTTTACCTGACCAACTCTCTGGTTAGCTAGTTACCAAAATCGGTCTCACCGAGTTTGTGTAATCGGTCTCACCGAGATTACGTTATGCCCTAACCCTAACCATATCGGTCTTACCGAGTTGCATGTCGGTCCCACCGAAAATCCTAACGGTCACTAGGTTTACTGAATCGGTCCGATTGAGTTTGTTGATTCGGTCCCACCGAGTTTGGTAAATTGTGTGTAACGGTTAGATTTTGTGTGGAGGCTATATATACCCCTCCACCTCCTCTTCATTCGTGGAGAGAGCCATCAGAACAAACCTACACTTCCAACTTACCAGTTCTGAGAGAGAACCACCTACTCATGTGTTGAGGCCAAGATATTCCATTCCTACCATATGAATCTTGATCTCTAGCCTTCCCCAAGTTGCTTTCCACTCAAATCTTCTTTCCACCAGATCCAAATCCTATGAGAGAGAGAGTTGAGTGTTGGGGAGACTATCATTTAAAGCACAAGAGCAAGGAGTTCATCATCAACGCACCATTTGTTACTTCTTGGAGAGTGGTGTCTCATAGATTGGCTAGGTGTCACTTGGGAGCCTCCGACAAGATTGTGGATTTGAACCAAGGAGTTTGTAAGGGCAAGGAGATCGCCTACTTCATGAAGATCTACCGCTAGTGAGGAAAGTCCTTCATGGGCGACGGCCATGGTGGGATAGACAAGGTTGCTTCTTCTTGGACCCTTCGTGGGTGGAGCCCTCTATGGCTCGCGCAACCGTTACCCTTCGTGGGTTGAAGTCTCCATCAACGTGGATGTACGATAGCACCACCTATCGGAACCACGACAAAAACATCCGTGTCTCAAATTGCATTTGAATCCTCCAAACCCTTCCCTTTACATTCTTGCAAGTTGCATGCTTTAAATTCCGCTACTCATATACTCTTTGCATGCTTGCTTGAATTGTGTGAAGATTGCTTGACTTGTCCAAAGATAGCTAAAATCTGCCAAAGTCTAAAATTGGGAAAAGGTTAAGTTTTTAATTGGTCAAGTAATCTAATCACCCCCTCTCTAGACATACTTCAAGGTCCTACAAGTGGTATCAGAGCTTTGGTCTCCATTTGCTTTGATTTCCATAGCTTTTGGTGGTCATAGCCTTGGTTTCACAACCTAGGAGAGTATGGCGTCTAGCGAGGGAAGTTATCACCGTAGAGGTCCTTACTTTGATGGCACTAATTTTGCTAGTTGGAAGCATAAGATGAAAATGCATATTCTCGGACATAACCCCGCCATTTGGGCTATGTGTGTATTGGCTTACAAGGTGAATTCTTTGATGGGAGAGAACCGAACCGTGAAGCTAGCGCGGATGAATTGAAGATGCTGCAATACAACGCTCAAGCTTGTGATATCCTGTACAATGGCTTGTGCCCCGAAGAATTCAACAAAATCGGCCGTCTTGAGAATGCAAAGGAAATTTGGGATACTTTGATTGATATGCATGAAGGTACCGACTCTGTCAAGGAATCCAAGTTGGATGTGCTCCAAAGTTAGGTTGACAAGTTCAAAATGAAGGATGGTGAAGGTGTCACTGAAATGTACTCTAGGCTTGCTCTTATCACAAATGAGATTGCCGGCTTAGGAAGTGAAGAGATGACCGACAGATTCATCATCAAGAAGATCCTAAGAGCATTGGATGGAAAGTATGATACCGTGTGCACATTGATCCAAATGATGCCAAATTACAAAGATCTCAAGCCAACGGAAGTCATTGGAAGAATTGTTGCTCATGAGATGTCACTTAAGGATAAGGAGGAACTTCACAACAAGTCAAGTGGTGCTTACACAACCTCATGTGAAGCCCCCACATCATCAAGTGAGAAACAAACCTTCAATGAAGAATTGAGCTTAATGGTGAAGAACTTCAACAAATTCTACAAGAGTAGAAGCAAAGAAAGAAGCTCTAAGTCAAGGTCCTACAATGACAAAAGATCTTCTAGTCGAGAGCGCAATTGCTATAGTTGTGGGAGACTCGGACACTATTCCAATGAGTGTACTGCACCCTACAAAAGAAGAGAAGATTCTCCAAAAAGAAGGAGTAGAAGAGAAGAATCACCACCAAGAGAGAGAAGGAGTAGAGATGATCGTTATGAACGAAGACCCTCATGGAGAAGCAAGGATTCGGAAAGGAAGGACAAGTCATCAAAGAGCTAAACAAAACAAAGACATCAAGCTCATGTTGGTGAATGGGTATCCGGCTCCGACTCTGACAATCACTCCGAGAGAAGCTATCACTCCGACTCCGAATATACTCAAGATGAAGGTGTTGCCGGTCTAGCACTTGTGTCAACCAACTCCTACGACATATTTGATTCACCAAATGAAGGAATTGGAAGATGCTTCATGGCCAAAGGTCCTAAGGTAACACACCCCGAGTATGTTGATTTTAATAGTGATGAAGATGACTTGTTAGGTGATGATGATTTACTTATTGACAACTCTAGTAATGAATACTATGATGAAACGTCAATCAATCATGCTAATCAAGATAAAACGAATGACAATGATAAGGAGAAGATTGAGCTTCTAACTAAAGAACCAAACACTCTCAAGTTAGCTCATGAAACTATCTTCAAAGATCATCGAGAACTTTTAAGGGCTCATGAGAAGTTACACTTTGAAAAGCTCAATCTTGAGCAAGAGCATGAGTTCTTAAAGGCAATCAATGATGATCTCCGTAAGAAAAGTTCTTCTTACATTGCCAAGCGTTTACTCTTATCTACTTACATGCCTCAAGTCAAGTCTAGTAACAAGAACAAGAAAGATTCTTCCTCTAGTAGTAACAATAATAATGCCAAATCCAATATTGTTGCTTCTAGTAGTTCTCTTGATTTCACTAATGATTCTCTTAGCCAAGTTACACTTCAGCAAGAAAATAGCTTATTGAAGGGAATTATAGAGAAAGGTGTATACAAGAGCCTTGCCGGAAGTAAGCAATTCGAGAAAATTGTACGCAAGCAAGGAAGGCATCGGAAGAATCAAGGTGTTGGTTTTGAATGAAAGTTCAATGCCAATGGAGTTGAGTGAGAAGAAGATCAATACCCCAAGACGAAGTTTGTTCCTCAACAAGAGAAGTATGAGCCTACTTCCTTCAAGGTAACACAAGCACAAGATGATCTTCCACCACAAGACCACAAGAACAAAGGCAAGGACAAGCTTCAAGAGGAGATTGATGCATTTGAAGAAGCACCTAAGGCCTTGGTCAAGTGGGTTCCCAAGACTATGTCAAGTTCTACTTCATCAAGTACAAGTACAACTCCAAGGATTCCCATCAAGATGATGTGGATCCCCAAGAAGAAGAACTAGAGAGTTCTTGAGGGTGACTCTGTTCACTCATATCATTATGGCAAGGACAAGTGCAATCAACTTCCATATCTTGCACTAGTTCAAGGAGTCACAAACCCTCATGTTGGTAAGGCAAGGGACAAGGTAACCTAATGTTTTCATGGACATCATCTTGTGTGTGCATCACTCTATGTCTATGGATATTCTTGTTTGTCCCTTGTGAGACTAACCCATGTAGGTATTGAAAGTGCAACTCACTCCAAAGGATTGCTCCAAATGATCTACATCAACATTGAGCATCCACATCTTCAACACCTACATGAAGTCATCATCGACAAAACCCAAGGTTAGTTCATCCCTCTAAGGGGGGATATCACATCTAGGGGGAGCTTAACTCTAAGAATTGAGTCAAAGCAACTCTAATGATGTGAACACATCAATGCATTATGTAAAAGTGGTAACCCCACTTGAGCTTAAACGATGAGTATGACCTATGATCAAATGTTCTCATTTGACTCCTAAGTCAATATACTCATATATAGATGACCTAGTCATCGCCAATTGTTTGATAGATGCTAGAATTGGTTGTGCATGCTTTGCCACATATTTCATTTGCCATTTTATTGTGTGAGCATGTTGGTTGCATATTGTACTCATTCGAGGACATCCACTTGTTGTTTTGATTGATTGGTTTCTTTTTCTTTTGCCAAGTGGATGGACAAGAATGCCTAAGAACCTTCTCTAGCTATCTATGCTTTTCTCGTCTCAAACTCTATTCATGCTACATCACAAAATTTGATCAAGTCAGATTCGAACCACTCCGTGTGAGGAACACTCGGAGTCCCCGATTTGTCATAGACTTAAACTTCCAAAACTTCTTTGTGCTTTTCGGTCTGACCGATTCTTCCATTTCAGTCATACCGAGATCACTAAGTCGATCTAGGTTTTCAATCTCGATGCAACCGATTTGAACTTTTTGGTCACACCGAGTTATTGTAACTGTCAACAGTTATGCATCTCGGTGCCACCGAGTCGTTCCACTCGGTCACACCGACAGGTCGGGCTATATATTCACACGGGCAAAAATTTGGAAAACTTTCTCCAAACCTCTTCGCCCGGGCATAGCTCGCTCTGCCTTCTAGGTCTCCGGATCGTCGACTTCGTCGCCAGCCGCCTCCTGTCGCTGGTCTCCGCCGCCGTCAATGGATTTCATCTCCACCGTTGCCGCCGTAGCGAGTTCATCGCCGAACTAGGGTATGAACTCGATCACAGTTCTATCCTCGTCTGATTCTCAGCACATTGTGTTCATTATGATTCTTGCCACGATTGAAACACCTCTATCCAGTCAAAACAATCCTTAGAATAGATGCGTTTTGAAAATTTAGGGTTAGGTTTCCGCCGAAACCATCTCGGACCCACCGAGTTGAAAAACTCGGTCCCACCGATTCGGCTAACGCCATTGCTCTAGTAACTCTCGGTCTGACCGAGAATTGCTAATCGGTGTGACCGAATTTAGAACTTTGTGAAACCCTAGCAGTCTTGGTGCCACCGAACTGTGACTCGGTCTGATCGAGTTCACTAGTTTAGGTTCCAAAACTGCTTCGGTATCACCAAGTTTGAAAATCGGTTGATTCGAAATGCTTTCTGTGGAAAACTAAAACTAAGTTTTTGAATCATTCTTTTGCAAAAATCTCTGCATTTTGTGATGCTCATCCACTCTATCTCATCTATAACTATTCACAGGGTCAGCAGTTAGTGTTTGCATCGTGTCAGACCAAAATGATAGTCAGAACAGGGAAGAAGAGCAGATTCACATGAGTGAGGGCACTAGTCCCTCTAGCACTTCAGATGATGGCAGCAGAAGCACTCCCAGCAATTTGCCCAAAGCTGCCACCAGGACAAGGAAGAAAAGAACCACAGACTCTGAGGATGAGGATTATGTGGCAGTAGAGGATGAGGCCACTTCTAAAAAGAAAGTTCTCAGAAAGGTGTATGGCACAGCTGCAACAATCAAGCCTGGCATGAAGATCAAGGTGCCTGCTAAGAGGACTCCCATGTCCAAAGCCAGAGCCTCCACTCAAGTACCTTTGGAATCTCAACCCAAAGAGGCTGCTGCAGAAGGGAAGAAGAAGGAAAGAAAGAGAGGGAGATGGTGCAAGAAAGTTGATCCAATGGCAGAATTTGAGAAGCATTCTTCTGATGAAGAAGAGGAAGAAGAGGTTGCTGCACCAGCACCCAAGGCAGAAAAGCTAATGTGTGATGCTATAAAGTCAGGGGCTGCAACATCAAAGCCCAAAGAAGCACCCAAAGCTGCCTCCAAGTCCAAGAATGCACCAAAGAGGAATACTAGGAGTATACCAGCTGCAGAGAAGAACAAGGCCCTAGTGCCTGAAACTGTTGCTGAGGAAGAAGAAGATGAAGAGCATGTGTTGAGAAAACTGAAGCCAAAGATTCCAGACCACAATGATGCTCATCCTGTGGCTGAGAACATGAAGCCGATAAAGGATGCCGGACTCAGACAGTGGAGGTTGTCTGATCCCTATGCTATCAGGAGAAGGACTGTTGTTGACTACAGGTTCCACACTAAGGAACAACAGGATTTCTATGAGAAAGTGTTGTTGGATAAGAAGACTATAGTGTGTGATATGAGGTGGGTCGACTGGACCTACATGAAGGAGAATGAGGAACACTATCCTGGAGTGCAAGACAATTTCATTGCTTGTGGAGTTGCAGACTTTGTTGGGCAGAAGCTCACAAAGTGGAATGATGAGCTCATCATGCAATTCTACTCCATAGCACATTTCTATCCAGATGGCAGGATAGTGTGGATGTCTGAAGGTACAAGGTACCAATCAACTATTGAGGAATGGGCAAATCTGATCACTGCACCCAAGGAGCAGGAAGATGACTTGGATGTCTATGCCAAGAAGAAGATGGATCACAATTCCATGGCTCATATGCACAAGGAGATCCCAAATGCTGCAGTTGAGACACATAAATTTGGATCTGTACATTATCTTCTGTCAGGACTCCCAACGATCATCTGGATCCTCAGGCATACTCTATTTCCCAAGTCAGGTGACCACAACATGATAAGAGGCCATGCTATAAACTTGCTACACTTGTTTGATGTGCCACAGAAATTCAAGGTCATGAGCCTCATTGTTGAGACTATCAAGAGGACAGCAGTAGACCAGAAGAGAATTTGTGGATATGCCCCACAAATTCAGGAGTTGATTAAATCAAAGATGGGCACAGGCACATACTTGCTGGACAAGGAACATTTTGCTATCTATCCAGAATTTGAGGACAACCAAGTGGTTATGGATGAAGATGAACCATCTTATGTGCATGCTCAAGCCAAGGAGAAGGCAAGGACATAGAAGGCTACCAAGGTGCCAACAATGGAAGAGGCATCTCAGTACTTTCTGAAAAGCAAACAGGATCAACTAGGCTACTTGATCGCATCCACTCTAAGGATTGAGAAGGGGCTGGCCACCTTGACTCAAAACCAGGAGAGCCTGGAGAGGATCATGGAGCAGAAGTTCTACAATTTAGATGTGAAGGTGACTGAGATCCAGTCTGTTGTTGAGCAGCTTCAAGATGACATGGAGGAGAGGAAAGGCAAGACAACCACAGATGCATTTGCCAGAGTGCCTAGAGCTCAGAGATCAGCTGCAGTGCCAGTGACAGACACCAGAGCCACTTCATCTGCACCAGCTACAGCTCCTACAGCTCCAATGCAACCAGCTTCATCACCCACACCTCCAGCTCCATCTACATCAACTAATGCTTTCGTCCTTGGCGTTCTATCTACACCACCACCTGAAGATCAAGCCTGAGAGTCGATCTAGTACTATGCATTTTCTATGAACTTTTTGGTAACTTGTTTCCAAAGGGGGAGAAAAATGTATAGATCATAGGCTTCGAGAGAGAGTGTTGCTTTTTGTTCTCTCTTGCTTTGGTGGTTAAACTTTATTTTCTTGTTTGAGATACTCTATGTCTGTGTGATACTTGATGATCATGTGGTTGATCATATGCTACATTTATGCTTGTTGGATGACATTATCTTACTTATCCTTATATGATCATTCACTTTGCTTGGTGATGAGTGCATGTATTCAATCTTTATTATTTTCAGCGCTCCACCAAGATGTATGTGACATGGAAGAGTAACCCATGAGCCTAATTCCTTGTGCATTTGCAGTCCAAAGCAAATCTTAAACTATGCACAAATTTAGGGGGAGCTCTTGCTTATCACATACTTATCAAAGCGACGATGTTTTCCAATCTTATTATCATTTGTCGAAGCTTTGATCTATATGTTGTCATCAATTACCAAAAAGGGGGAGATTGAAAGTGCAACTATCCCTAGGTGGTTTTGGTAATTCATAACAACATATAGCTCATTGAGCTAATGCTATTCCAAGACAAATATTTCAGGAAAGCTCAATGAATGGCATGGCATGGATGATGAAAGTGGATCCCTCAAAATATTAAAGACAAAGGATTGGCTCCAGCTCAGAAGCTCAAGACTCTACATTTTACATTTTAGTGATCCAAGATCACATTGAGTCTATAGGAAAAGCCAATACTATCAAGGAGGGATGAGGTGTTGCTTAATGAGCCTCTTGCTTCAAGTGCTTAGTGATATGCTCCAAAAACCCTCAACTACTTTCTCACATCCACATATGACCTAAACCCAAAGTCAAAATCGGTCCTACCGATTCTTTCTATCCGGTGCCACCGAGTTCAAATGTCATAGCCACACTGCCACAAACCCTAGGCAAATCGGTCTCACCGATAGGGATCTCGGTCTCACCGAGATGGTATTGAAATCTCTCTGTTCCCCTTCGTCACGTTTCGGTCTAACCGAAGTGAGCGATCGGTCCCACCGAGATTGCAATGTAAACTCTCTGTTTCCCTTTCGTAACATTTCGGTCTCACCGAAAAGAGCGAATCGCTCCCACTGAGTTTACCTGACCAACTCTTTGGTTAGCTAATTACGAAAATCGGTCTCACCGAGTTTGTGTAATCGGTCTCACCAAGATTACGTTATGCCCTAACCCTAACCATATCGGTCTTACCGAGTTGCATGTCGGTCCCACTGAAAATCCTAACAGTCACTAGGTTTACTGAATCGGTCCGACCGAGTTTGTTGATTCGGTCCCACCGAGTTTGGTAAATTGTGTAGAACGGTTAGATTTTGTGTGGAGGCTATATATACCCCTCCACCTCCTCTTCATTCGTGGAGAGAGCCATCAGAACAAACCTACACTTCCAACTTACCAGTTCTGAGAGAGAACCACCTACTCATGTGTTGAGGCCAAGATATTCCATTCCTACCATATGAATCTTGATCTCTAGCCTTCCCCAAGTTGCTTTCCACTCAAATCTTCTTTCCACCAGATCCAAATCCTATGAGAGAGAGTTGAGTGTTGGGGAGACTATCATTTGAAGCACAAGAGCAAGGAGTTCATCATCAACGCACCATTTGTTACTTCTTGGAGAGTGGTGTCTCCTAGGTTGGCTAGGTGTCACTTGGGAGCCTCCGACAAGATTGTGGAGTTGAACCAAGGAGTTTGTAAGGGCAAGGAGATCGCCTACTTCGTGAAGATCTACCACTAGTGAGGCAAGTCCTTCGTGGGCGACGGCCATGGTGGGATAGACAAGGTTGCTTCTTCGTGAACCCTTCGTGGGTGGAGCCCTCCGTGAACTCGTGCAACCGTTACCCTTCGTGGGTTAAAGTCTCCATCAATGTGGATGTACGATAGCACCACCTATCAGAACCACGACAAAAATATCCGTGTCTCCAATTGCGTTTGAATCCTCCAAACCCTTTCCTTTACATTCTTGCAAGTTGCATGCTTTAAATTCCGCTGCTCATATACTCTTTGCATGCTTGCTTGAATTGTGTGAAGATTGCTTGACTTGTCCAAAGATAGCTAAAATCTGCCAAAGTCTAAAATTGGGAAAAGGTTAAGTTTTTAATTGGTCAAGTAGTCTAATCACCCCCCTCTAGACATACTTCAAGGTCCTACATGTGTCCATAAGAGTGGACTTCGAGCATGTTTAGCCAATGATTCGAAGAATGTGATCAAGAACTACTAGACAGATATGTTCGAACCTCAATTACTATGTTGTAGATTATTAGTCTTGTGAAGAAAACTATGTCGTGGATAGTGACATGATCGGTCGTCACCAGTAACTATGTTGTGGATAGTGACATGATCGGTTGTCACAAGTGTCACCAATAATCGATGATGATGCACAAGAGGATATGTCATTACATATTGTCTACATTAGCTTTAATTTTGGAGGTATAATCTTTATCCCCCCTCTATATTTGCTAGCCACTTGTACCCAAATCTATCTCCTCTTCCGATACAGTTGGAAGTAAGGCTAAAAGCACTCTTTTTTTCCTTTTTGTGAAGTCCATAAACCATACAAGAACACCTTAGATGGAAATTAAAATAACAAACAGGCCCAAGGGTATATTAACTCAGTTTATATGTGCCATCTCATGATATTGGGTAACTTGTGGGATATAGAAATGCGTTTTTAGTACTATAGGGAAGAGAGGTTGTAGAGAAGGCGGCTAAATGGCTCCCGAGCTCATCTGCTCCTGCGCATGGACAATAAAATCAAAAGAAATACTAGAAAAATCCAAAATAAATTTTGCATAGAAGATGGTCTAGTGCGTGAGGTTCATGCTAAATTTCAGCTCATTTGGATATCTGAGCAACTCTCAGCAAAAAAAAAACAAACAAAATTTGGGTCTGTGAAAAAGTTTACTATTTTGCACTGTTCGGGACAGAATTTTTTATTTTTGCTGAGAGCAGCTCACATGTCAAGATGAATTGAAATTTCGCACGGACCTAACACACTAGAATATTTAAAAAAAAATCAGGAATATGATTTTTTTTTAGTATTTGTTTTGATTTTACTGTTCACCGAGATCAGATGAGCTCAGGAGCCGAAATGGATATTCGGGTTGTAGAAACAGATTTGCTTATCACATTTGATTTGGAGTGTAGTATTTGCTTATCAGATTTTATTTGAGAAAATGCTTATCAGATTTTTTTATATATTTTTTTTGAGCAAAAGAAAATGCTTATCATATTTTGTGGAGAAATTTGCTCATTGTATTTGTTGGCCCAAAGTGTATTTTTTTGGGATCAAGCCCCAAGTTCTGTGCTCGAAAACCGAAACCACGGTCCATCACACCCACATACCGGGCCGGGCAGGGCCTCAGAATTTTGCGTAACCCCCGAGATAAAATCCATTCCGGTGGTACGCATGGCCGCAACAGTTCGTCACCCAGCTCCCAGCCCACCAAACCCGCCCCGGCGCCACCGTCCCCCGACCAGCGAAATCGCCTCCCTCCCTTTCGCCGCCTCGCTGCCCACGCCGCTGCTCTGCTCGGTCGAGTCCTCTTCCCTCGCCGCCTCCTGGTAAGCCTCGTCTCCTCCCCGCCTAATTCCGCGTCGCTGGGTGCGCGCGTGCTTGCCTGCCTGCTTGATCGCGTGTTGCTGGTGGGTTTCTCTCGGTTCCCGAATCGGATCCGCGCCGCTGCTCTTGTGTGTTTCTCCGACGGAATGCTCGGGTTCTTCATGTCTTGACGGCGGAGTTTTCCTTGTCCTCCGCTCCGCCGGCGTTCCCGGTTGCTTTTCCGCTGTAAGCTGCGAAGCTCTTGATGTTCGCTACCGGAATGTTCGATTTCCTCTCGTCTTGTTAGTGGAGTTTTTTTTTTCTCTCGTTCTCGGATTTTTCGGGATTTTCGCTTCAGGAAAGTTATTGGCGCCGCTAACCCTTGATGGTTGCTGGGATTTTTGGTTTTGCTGGCTTCTTGATGGAGTTTTTTCTAGTCATCTCAAGTCTGGTTCAATCTCTAGTCCGTGATTTTTGGGGTTCAGAATTCACTGTACTCATCCTCGTTGTTTCTTACTAGTTTCCAGGCGACAGGCGTGATGGTAGAGGAGAAGAGGGAGAGGGCGGAGGAGGCGTCCGACAGCCCGCAGAAGTCGCCGCGCCTGGACCCGCTGGCCGCGGCTGGTCCTGGACGCAGCGCCGCGTCTGCGTCTCCGACGGGGTGGAGCGAGTGGCCATCATCCGAGGAAGCGGAGGCGGCAACCAGCAGCGACAGTACTGTCGACAGCGGGCGGTGCGACCACATACTTTCCGATCTGGATATGGTGGTACATGATCTCAAGGTCGCAAACAAGGTCCTCAAGGAGCCTCGGAAGTGCCAGCGTCGTAATTGCAAGACGACCTGGAAGGGAGCCAGTGAGGACGACCAAGGGATGATGAAGTGCATAGACTGCGCCTATTTCTTCTGCTCTGGGTGGCCGGTGGACATAGAAAATCCGCAGGGACACGCCCGCTGGCACGCTGGCGAGCACCAGCATTGGGTTGCTCAGTGGTGCGATGAACCGAATTTGGGATACTGCTTCTTGTGTGCACACCCCATGAGACTCAGTGACTGGAGCGAAGATGACTATGCAGTGGCGGCCAGAAACGAAAAGGATCAGCAAATGCCGGGGGATAGCGTTGCAAAGGATGGCTGGGGAACAATGGCCGGCGTTGCAAAGGATGGCTGGGGAACAATGGCCAGCATTGCAAAGGAAGGGTGCGAGACGGGGGCCGAGAACCCGCAGAAACTCCCGCCCATGGACCTTCTGCTGCTTGCGTCTGCGGCTGAGAACACTCAGAAATATCCGCACCTGGACCTGCCTGCGTCCGAGGCATTGGTGTTGTCGAGCGAGTCGCCATCGACGGGGGAAGCGGAGGAGACCAGCGACTGCACATACGACATCGGGTCATGCGAGCACTTGTTCAAGGACAGGGAGGAGCTGGATGATATGGTGCGTGATATCAAGACCGCCGAGAAGCCCCCAGAGTGCGAGCATTTCCCATGCACTACCACCTGCACCTGGAGGGGAGCTGCTGCTGGGTTGATGGTGTGCACGGAGTGCACCTCTACTTTCTGCACCGGGGATAATGGGGACATGGAAAATCCGCAGGGACACGCCCGCTGGCACGCCACCAGGGACTACCATTGGGTTGCTCTGTGGTACAATGAACCGTATAAGGGCTACTGCTTCGAGTGTGGGCACGTTCTGAAGCTCGGTCAGGACAAGCTGAGCGATGATGAGTGGGCAACTGTGGCCAGAAATAAAAGGGATGAGCGGGCAATGTCGGCCAGCAATGGATGGGATGAGTGGGGAACAGTGGCCGAGAGTTATACAAAGGATTTGTGGGCAATAGTGACCGGCGATGATGCGTCTGGGTACTCTAATGGAAATGGCTGTGTTATCAGAGGGTTGCCAAATCTTGGAAACACATGCTACATGAATGCACTGCTGCAGTGTCTCCTTGCGCTCGGTGAGCTGAGGACAACGATTTTAGGACCGGGTGCTCGGCTGGGGAGAATTGGTCTGCACCTGAAGCAATTGTTTGTGGAGACAAGCAGCACAAATGATGCCAGACGCGCGCTGGATCCAGAGATGCTATTGAAAGATATGCGGGTATTTAATCCGCAGTTCAAGGGCTCTCTTATGCAGGATAGCCAAGAGTTTCTTACATCTTTGCGCAGTGCTTTGGAAGAGGAGACAAAGGACCTAAACAAATTGCATGGGGGCGCTGAGTTTCGTGCAATTGGCAATTCCATTTTTGGGGGCTGGTTGCGTCAGACCTTATACTGCATAAGTTGCCCAACTAAATCAGTTTTGGGTCTGCAATTCGATGAGCTCCAACTGGCGCTGCCATCAAAGGATTGTCCAGCCAGAAGTGTTACGTTACCACCAATGACCAGAAGCCGTGGATCTCCGACGAAGTCTCGTAAGGAACTATTCCAACAAACCGACAAGACTGATGGAGAAAAGATTCAAACAATTGCTGAAGGCGGTGATTCTCAGTTTCCTGGTTCAGAATTTGGAAATGAGGCCATAGAGAAAACACCCAAGCCTTTGCAAGTTGGTAAGTCTATGTGCTCCTCTAGCTAACTTAAAACATATAATGTGGATCAGGCCCACAGGTGTGGTATAGTGAGATCTAGTACCAGCTAGCTATTTTTCTGAACACAGAACACATGACACTTTCCGGTATGGAGCTCCGGTAATAGCTAAGTAGAGAAAATTGTTAAGGACATTTTACATATGCATTAAAAAGTAGCAGCAAAGCGTTCGGGGTGGCTACGAAAAATTGGGCTGGATGTTTCAACAGTCTTAGCATGAAAAAAGTGTTTGGTATAGTGTCGTAGTTTAAATTGACATTTGAAGATAGCTCAGGGTCTTGAGTCCTTACCTTCATAAAATAAGTGTTACTAAAAATGGTTGGTTAACTTAAGCGTTTGTGGATATTGTCGAAAAAAGAGAGCTTAGAACGTGGTGGATAAAGATTCTTAAATGTGCAAAGGATGAGGGTTTCAGGTTGCATAATCTTGCCAATGCTGATGAAACTAAATACCTGTATGCTTGAATCTGCAGATTCTACTGAAGTGGAGGATGTTGCACACGGTCGTTTGCAGACTCAGAAAAATGATGTCCCACGAGAGATCATTGAAGTGCCAATAAAAGTTCTTGATTTCATTCCTAACTTGTTTGATGACACTGAACGAATGGATGAATCAATAGTAGATCCTCACGGTCCAGAAGATACTGGTCCACCTCCACTTGTTGATATAGAAGCCAAGGAGAACACTTACTCAGTAGAATTTACTACAGAAGACAAGGGGAGAGCTCAGAGCAGTGATATTACTGATGATGAGGCAGTACATATGAACTCTGTTGCATCACTCGAGGACTGCTTGACACTTCTTTGCTATTGTCCGATGGGATGGAAATGTGATAACTGTTCCAAGGTTGTTGAGCTGCCGAGAACAAATGGAAGTGAAAATGGTGAACCGATGATAGCAAGTACCAATGTAAACCCAACAGTTGAAGGAGACCAGACTGAATTATCAGACAGGAAAACATGCCCAAGTGAGCGATCTAATGATTTGAATAGCTTGTCGGTACATTACACCTCTCCAAGTAGACAAACACATGGTTCAGATGCACATCACCAAGTTATTCTTTCTGAAGACAGAATTAGTGAAGAAATCACTTCAGGGATGAGCTATGATGAAAAGAACTCGGCCTCTTGCAGCACTACCAATAAAAAATCTGAAAGTCACGAAGTTGGTCAGGAAGCTGCACCTAGTTCCTTTCCAACTGATAAGCAGACTGACCTGCTGAGTGCCCAGGATAGTCAGGATACCGGCGACCAAAATCTAGGCAGTGGGAAGCCGGTAAAGCTGGATGATCATAGTGCGCAACAAGTGGAAGAAAACCGAATTGAGCAGAAATATGAGACTGGTGGTTTTCAAATACAATTGATTACTAAGCTGCCACCTGTGTTAACCATTCAACTGAAGAGATTCACCAATGCTCTTTCTAAAGTGAGAGGACATGTTAGCTTTAAAGAGATTCTTCATGCAGGACCGTTCATGGACCCCAGGTACCGACTTCTGATAGTTCTATACAGCAATTTATAAGACTGTTCTTTTATGCCTATTCCATTAAGTCCTTACCTTTAGAAATCCAGCAACTATTTTGTGTCATAGTTTGCTTCTACAAAGCTTTAGGAGTATTCCTTCTCTACAAAAATAGGCATTGCAGGTTACAGAAATGAAGGTTTTGAACACAAAATATATGTCAGACTTCAGGAATTTATATGTAAGTTTGTAAACTATTTTATAGGTTCAGGTTCAGACTACAATTTTTTTCTTGGTTCAGACTAGCATTTCGTACTTGTCAGGACACGATAATTGCAAGCTTGACTGAATCGTCTGAAGGCATCAGCTTAATTTGAGTGTGTACTGACAGCCTGATATGGACCGTCACCAGAACCCTGTGCCATTGATTGAAACTGTTAATATTTCTTTTTTAGTATAGGATACCATATTGCAATATGTATCAGATGTCCAGGCTGTTGAGTATAAACTCTATTCACCTTGGCAGTGTATCAGTATCACTGACCAAGTTATGATTATATTATCATCACCTTGGTGTAGTGTATAAAATCTGTTTGAAGTTTGGATTGTTAAGTATAGTTCTGGTTTTAGACTTGCAATTGGATGGATATCATATATATACAAACCTAACATCTTTGAATGACCTGTTGAGAATTAGTATGAGCCTTTATTTCTAATAGTTATAATTAGTAAGTATGTAATCAGTCACTTGAGATACACCATATTGTTTTGTTAATCTGATAGAGCTTTCTTGTTAACAAATGTCCAGTTTGTTGTTTGAAGAAAGACATTGCATTGTTGGTATTCCAGCTTAATCTTCAGTTTCCTTGCATCTGATCTAGCTGTTTATTACTACTTTTTTTTACTCTTCAGTTCCGAGGACAAAGGTAACTCCAGCTATCGTCTAGTTGGTGTCATTGAGCACCGTGGCCACGCCTTGAGTATAGGGCACTACGTTGCTTATGTGAGGGCAGGTCGCAAGGAGCAGAGCAGTGGTTCTTCCTCATGGGTTTGCGCAAGCGATCGCGACATCAAGGAAGTCCCCCTACAAGAAGTTCTCGGGTGCGAGGCGTACATGCTTTTCTATGAGAGGATGGATGACCATGGTATATCTGGGAGCCTAGCCACCAACTAACCAGACCAGATGGACAATGAGAAAGGATGCACAAGTTTGATTATAGCAAGCATAGCAATTGCCAAGTGTAGATAGATACATAGAGTCGTCATCACGTCCAATTTTGTTGCTTTGGCTGAGTCATTGCAAGATTTTGCATTGGTTGCAGCATGTACATTGCAGGGTAGTCTTTTTCCTTTTTGTTGCGAATTGATTGCAGGGTAGTCAACTGGAAAGAATTCGGCTAGTGTTGTTAGGCAGATGTTCACGGAGGCGGACATTTGGTCTATGGGGACATATACACCCTATATGGATTCTTTTTAGTAAGTCAACAAAAAGTCAAATAATTCTGAAAATATTTTCGAAATAAACTTGACCTTCCATTGTACATGTGAGAAAAGTTTCACAAAAAGAAAACCCCCCTTTGACTTGTTTTCAAGAAAAGACAATTTTTTGGCCAAAATAGTGTGAATAGTGACCTATAATAGTAAATAAATTTCTTTTTTTCGGTGTGAAGTCAACGTTGTTTTTTTCCGTGAAAATTTATATAGTAGTGCAAAAGTAAGTCAAGTTTATTCTAAAAATAGTTCTTACCTGTTTTGACTTTTTGTTGAATTATTAAAAAAAAACTCATATAGGGTGTATCTACAACCAGGAACCAAAGTGTATTTCCCAGATGTTCACACTCGTTTATAACCAGTTCTCTGTCCATGAGAAACACGTCTATTTCTCCATCATCTGTCCTTTACATATTGAGAAAAAAGAACAACATTGACTGTGCAGGACAGTGGAAAACATGGAACATATCCAATTAATAACAGTTGTTGATTGTTCTCGACCTATTCTGGACGCGTGGATTATGTGTATCCGAGTAGCGAGTCTAGTAAGTCTGAATCCACGGGAAAACGAAATCTACAGTCAACTGCCATTTTGCATTTTCCAACCCATCATAGGAGCGGCTTCGCCTGTCATTGCTACTGTTTCTCTTAGTTGGAATTGTTGCATTTTATTCAAATCACAAGAAAGAGGCAATCAGGAACCGATTGGTCGGCGAAGCTTAACAAAGGTCAACTACTACATAGAGACAACAACTACTAGTCATCAGCGACAGTGAAGCTGTCAGACACATAAGTTATTGCTTGGCAGATGAAACCGAGCCAATACGTTAGGCGGGCAAACTGAACGAGACCAAAGCGGGTCAGACGTGGAGTGGCAATCTCCGAAGCTACGATAGAGTCGATACACATAGAACCAAGCTACCATAAAGTTTTTCTGTTTCTAACATGGACAATACTTTCACTCATTTAGGCCATCCTCTTTTTTCTCCCTGCAAAAAAAAAGTTGCTGCTTATAATTTTGTTTTGGATAAATTTATAGACAAGTTGCCTGCTTACAAAGCTAATATACTCTCTGATGCTGCTAGGCTTGAGCTGATTAGATCTGTTTTCTCTGCTATTCCTGTGTACTACATGACTAATATTTTGCAATAAATTTATAGCCAAACTCACTGCTATTATTATGAATTTTTGGTGCAAATGAATTAGAGAAAATAATTCTATAGAAGCCTTTGTCTTAGAGCTTGGTATAAGGAATTTGCAAGCCGTAATGAAAGTATGATTCGTGCAGCTTCTTGGAGACTTGCTAAAGCCCCCTCTTCTCATTTACACCTTGTGCTTAAATCCAAATATTTTCATGATGCCTCCATTTGGACTACAACTCCAAACACTCCCAAATCAGCATTCTGGTCCTCCATTTTCAAAATGATTTCTAAGCTCAAAGCTCATTCTTTCTACCAAATCACTCAAGGGAATATCTCTCTCTGGAGTACTCCTTTGTGTTCTTATTGGGCTACAGTTCATGATCAACTCATTATTCAGAGTCCTGGATACAAATATCCTTCTCTTGTTAAAGATCTTTGGCTCCCGGGACAGAAAGTCTAGAACAATAATCTCATTCGCTCTCTCTTTCAGCAGCCTTTAGCGGCTGCTACTATCCAAACTGAGATTATTAATGAAGATTGCCCTGACATGTCATGCTTGGATCTTACTCCTAATGGAATTTGTTCTTCCAAATCCACTTAAAAATTATGTTTGCGGGATATTCATGCCAATCCTAGGAATTCCCCTTCTTAAGTTTCCTTGCAGGTTAAAAATCTCCTCAAGATGATTTGGAAGCAAAAGCTTATGATTCCCAGAGTCCAAAATTTTTCTTGGAGGCATCTTCAGTAAGTTCTTCCCATAGGTTTGAGGGTTGGCCGCTTTTCTATACATATTTTTGAATTTTGTTGCAGATGTGGCCAACAGGAGAATGAGATACACCTCTGTTCTTTGTGATTTTGCTAGAGCAGCATTGTACTGCCATCCTTGGTATATTAGATCAGATGTTTTAGTTCAGAATCATTCCAATATGCGCAACATTATTCTGGCTTTGCTTAACATGAATCGTCCACATGCTTCTGCTTCAAACATTCTCAATTTTATGTGGTGCCTTTGGAAAGCAAGAAACGACTATCTTTTTGACAGGAAGAAGGCTCTCCCTCACCACACTAATAGGAAAAAGCCAAGTAGCCGTGTTCCAAAAACTTGGTTACCGGCGCAGATCCTAGACGCCGGTAGTATAACACCAGTGATAAGTCTCACTAGCGGCGTTTGCTTCCAACGTCGGCGGTAATGTTTTACTACAGGCATGTGTGGGCCACGCCTGAGATAAATATGTTATTGTTGGCGTTAGACATACGTCAACACTATCTAGAGTGTTGGTATCAAAAATTGTGTTGCATCACATTACATTACAAAAATGCATTGCATATGAAATCACATGATATTACCTAACTACATTACAGATGAAATCACATTATATTACCTAATTAAAGGCCATTACCTATGAATTATCATTACATTACATAATTCCATTGCACTATATATAATCTAGCGCGTTTGCGGCAGTTGGATACCACGACCAATGTGTGGCGCACTCCAGATTAGAAGATCTGCCATACAGAAGAGTCCTAAAAGTGAAACCAATCCCCGTGTGGTTTTGGTAATTCATAACAACATATATATCTCATTGAACTAATAGCCTTTCAAGTCATAGAATTCAGGAAGTTCAATGATTGGCATGGCAAGGACTAGTGATTGTGGACCCCTCAAAATGCTAAGGACATGGATTGGCAAAAGCTCAAGACTCTACATTTTTGGTTAAGTGATCCAACATCATATTGAGTCCATAGGAAAGCCAATACTATTAAAAGGGGATGAGGGTTTGATAATGATCAGTTTTCTCAAGTGCTTAGTGACATTGCTCCAAAACCCTCAGCCACTTTCTCTATCCAAATCTGTCCAAAACCCTACATTCCAACTCGGTCCCACCAAAACATACCTATCCGGACCCACCAAGTTCATCTGGACACTGCCATAGCCAAACCCTAACAAATCAGAGTCATCGATATGGTTCTCGGTCCCACCAGGATGGCTTGCCAACTCTCTATAACTTATTGCAATTATTTGGGTCTTATCGAGTTTTGCAGCCGGTCCCACCGAGATGGCTTGCCAAACCTTTTGTAACCTGTTGCAATTATTTCGGCCTTACCGAGTTCTGCAATTGGTGCTACCGAGATGGCTTGCCAACCTTTCTGTTGCCTTATTGATTCACTTCGATTCTGCTGAGTTGATGCAATCGGTGCCACCGAAATGAGGTTTGCCTTTGCCATTCCACATCGGTCCCTCCGAGATGTGTCTAGTCGATCCCACTAACACTCCCAACATTCATATCTTTTACACAGGTCAGTGCCACCGAGAATTCTAATCGATGCCACCGAGTTGAGTCAAAGGTGTGTAATGGTTGGATTTTGTGTGGAGGCTATATATACCCCTCCACCCCCTCTTACTTAGTAAGAGAGCCATCAGAATGTGCCTACACTTCCACTACTCATTTTCTTAGAGGGAACCACCTACTCATGTGTTGAGATCAAGAGATTCCATCCCTACCACTTGAACCTTGATTTCTAGCCTATCCCAAGTTGCTTTCCACTAAAATCCTTCTTCCACCATAGCCAAATCTGTGTGTGTGAGAGAGAGTTGAGTGTTGGGGAGACTATCATTTGAAGCACAAGAGCAAGGAATTCATCATCATCACACCATCTATTATCTTTTGGTGAGTGGTGTCTCCTAGATTGGTTAGGTGTCTCTTGGGAGCCTCCGACATGATGCGGAGTTGAACCAAGAAGATTTTAGGGGCAAGGAGATCGCCTACTTCGTGAAGATCTATGCGAGTGAGGCAAGTCCTTCGTGGACGATAGCCATGGTGGGATAGACAAGGTTGCTTCTTCATGGACCCTTTGTGAGTGGAGCCCTTCGTGGACTCGCGCAACCGTTACCCTTCGCGGGTTGAAGTCTCCATCAACGTGGATGTACGATAGCACCATCTATCGGAACCACGCCAAAAATCTTCATGTCCCCATTGTGTTTGCCTTCTCCAAACCCTTCCTTTAGTTACATGTGCAACGTCTTACTTTCCGTTGGTATACTCTTAGAATTGCATGTGTAGGGTGTTGCTTGACTTTCTAGATTTGCTAAAATCTTCCCATAACTAAAATTGGGAAAAGGTTAGGTTTTACTTGGTCAAGTAGTCTAATCAGCCCCCTCTAGACATACTTTCGGTTCTACAAGTGGTAGCAGAGCTTCGGTCTCCATAGCCTTGGTTTCCATTGCTTTGGTCTCCATAGCATTGGTTTCAGAACCTAGGAGAGTATGGCGTCCATATTTGATGGTACAAATTTTGCCAGTTGGAAGCATAAGATGAAAATGCATATTCTTGGTCATAACCCTGCCGTTTGGGCTGTTGTTCGTATTGGCTTGCAAGGTGAATTCTTTGAGGATGGTAGAGAATCAGATCATGAAGCAACCACAGAACAATTGAATATGTTTCAATACAATGCTCAAGCTTGTGATATTCTCTTCAATGGTTTGTGCCCCGAGGAGTTCAACAAAATCAGCTGCCTTGAGAATGCAAAGGAAATTTGGGATACTTTGGTTGATATGCACGAAGGTACTAAGTCCATTAAGGAATCCAAGTTGGATATGCTTCAAAATCAAATTGACAAGTTCAAGATGAAGGATGGTGAAGGAGTCATTGAAATGTACTCTAGGCTTGCTCTCATCACAAATGAGATTGTCGGCTTAGGAAGTTAAGAGATGGCCGACAAGTTCATCATCAAGAAGATCCTTATAGCCTTGGATGGAAAATATGATACCGTGTGCACATTGATCCAAATGATGCCCAATTACAAAGATCTGAAGCCCACAGAAGTCATTGGAAGAACTGTTTCTCATGAGATGTCACTCAAGGAGAAGGAGGAGCTCCACAACAAGTCAAGTGGTGCATACAAAGCTTCAAGTGATGCTCCTACAACATCAAGTGACAAGCTAGTCTCCAATGAGGAAATAAGTCTAATGGTGAAGAACTTCAACAAATTCTACAAGAGTCAAAGCAAAGATAGAAGCTCCAAGTCAAGGTCCTACAATGAGAAAAGATCTTCTAGTCATGACCGTAATTGCTACAATTGTGGAAGACTCGGACACTATTCCAATGAGTGTACTACACCTCACAGGAAAAGAGAAGACTCACCTAGGAGGAAGAGTAGAAGAGATGAATCACCTCATAGAGAGAAGGAGTAGAGATGATCGTTATTAACAAAGACCCTCTCGAAGAAGCAAGGATTCAGAAAGGAAAGACAAGTCAGCAAATAGCTACACAAGAAGAAGACATCAAGCTCATGTTGGTGAATGGGTTTCTGGCTCCGACTCCTACACCCACTCCGAGAGAAGTTATCACTCCGACTCCGACTATACTCAAGATCAAGGTGTTACCGGACTTGCTCTAGTATCATCCAACTCCCACGACATATTGAAGGAATTGGAAGATGCTTCATGGCTAAAGGCCCCAAGGTATCACACCCTGAGTATCTTGATTTCAATAGTGATGAGGATGATTTGCTAGGTGACAAAACTAGTGATGTGAGCTATAATGAAATTGCTATTAATCATGCTAATGAAGATGAAATGAATGACAATGATAAGAAGGAGGTTGAGAGTCTAACTAAAGAACTAAACAGTCTTAAGTTAGCTCATGAAACAACTCAAGAAGATCATAGAGAGCTCATAAGAACTCATGAGAAGCTACGCTTCGAGAAGCTAAATTTAGAGCAAGAGCATGAGTTTCTAAAAGCAATCAATGCTGCTCTTTGAAAGAAGAGTTCTTCTTACATTGCCAAACGTCTCCTCTTGTCTACTTACATGCCACAAGGTAAATCTAGTAACAAGAGTAAGAAAGGTTCTTCATCTAGTAGTAACAATAACAATGCTAAATCCAATATTGTTGCTTCTAGTAGTTCTCTTGACTCCACTAATGATTCTCTTAGCCAAGTTACACTTGAGCAAGAAAATAGCTTATTGAAGGGAATTATAGAGAAAGGTGTTTACAAGAGTCTTGCCAGGAGTAAGCAATTTGAGGAAATTGTACACAAGCAAGGAAGGTACAAGAAGAATCAAGGTGTTGGTTTTGAATGAAAGTTGAATGCCAATGGAGTTGAGTGGGAACAAGATCAATACCCCAAGACAAAGTTTGTTCCCCATCAAGAGAAGTATGACACACTTCTTTTGAGGGGACACAAGCTCAAGGTGATCTTCCACCACAAGATCCCAAGCTAAAAGGCAAGGAAAAGCTTCAAGAAGAGATTGATTCATTTGAAGAAGCACCTCAAGCCTTGGTCAAGTGGGTGCCCAAGACTTCATCAAGTTCTAATTCATCAAGTTCGACTACAACTCCAAGGATTCCTATCAAGTTGATATATATTCGCGTCCCGTACGTTGAAAATTTCTTCAAACATCACATTACCACACCCCATTGCTGTTGTCGCCCCGGTCTCCAGATTGTCGTCTTCGTCTCTAGTGCGCCCTTGCTGCCAGACTCCATCGCCATCAACGGCAATCTTCTCCGTCGTTGCCGCCGTCGAGAATCTCCACCAAGTTAGGGTGAGATTCGACCCCCTCCGTGTTCTAAATTCTGATTCAATTCACAGATGGATTGCCATTACTCTTGCCACAGATTGCACTATTCATTCCTAGTATAAATTTGGTAGATTAGATTCGAGTAAAAAATTTAGGTTTAAGTTTTCGCAGAATGCATCTCGGACCGACCAATTTGAAATTCTCGGAGTCACCGATTTGGCTTTAGCCATTGCACTAGTACGTCTCAGTGCCATTGAGTTGTACTAATCGGTGAGTCCGAAAGTAAAATTTCAGTGAAACCCTAGCATATCGGAGACACCGAGCCACATATCGGTCTGACTGAAACTGTGTGCCATGTTTATGTTAAGTGCTTCGGTATCACCAAGGTTATCAACTCGGCTGATCCGAAATGCCTTGTGTGAAAACTTGAAACTAAGATTTAAACCTATTTTTCTTCAAAACGATCTGCTTTTTGTGATGATTCATCTACTCTGCCCATACCCAACTATTCAAAGGGTTAGCTTGCAAGATATCAGATGCCAGTGAAAGTCAGAATGCCTCAGAAGCAAATGTTGACCTAAGTGAAGGCTCTTGTCCTGAAGGCAGCTACTATATATGAGGGAGAAAGGAGTTCTCCAAAATTGCCTAAAGCTGCTACCAGGGCAAGGAGGAAGAGAACCTCGGATGATGAGGATTTTGTTGTTGAGGGAACAACATCAAAGAAGAAGAAAATATTTCTTGCAAAGGAGTATGGCACAACTGCTAGTACAAAACCTTCTGACAGCTCCAAGGATAGAACAACAGTGAGAAAGGTTCCTCAGTCCAAGAAGGACAAGATTGCTGAGGAGGAGCCACCAAAGAAAAAGAGAGTGAGAAAAGAGCCAGTTCAAGTGATCTTCAAACCTACCTCCATGAGGAGAGATTATATGCCTAAAGATGAAGAGGAAGAGCCAGCAGCTAATCCACCTCCTGCCAAGTCTCAGAAACTTATGGCAGATGCAATGAAAACTGTTGCTACTTCCAAGTCTAAACCCAAAGTTTCAGCTGTCAAGCCCAAGAGAACTACAAGAAATGTTTCTGCAAGTGAGAAGAACAAGGCCCCAGTGCCTAAAGCTGTTAGGGCCAGTTTTCCAGGACATAATATCCCAACAAATGACCCTTGTGTCATCACCAGCCCTAGGATTATTGTTTGCTGGTGGACACTTCCTTGATACAGAATTCCAAGCAGTTACAAGAATTTGAGTACAAGGCCATAAAGGTCCATTGAGTATAACAAGGATATCTAGTGGTGGATGACGTGAGCGACTCGTGGATCTCCAACGTCGATGGGACTTCATTCCCACAGGAACAACTGGCCTGGCTAACTTCTATCTCCCGTGGCTGCTATCTCTAATTTCCTAGGTTGTGGGGGTGTCTTCGTAGTGCTCCTCTTCCAATTGTGATCTGGCTAAGACAATAGCAAGGGACAAGCTAGTGAGTACGTTTGAATGTACTCGCAAAAATCATGGACAAAAGATATAATAAAAGCAGGCAGAATGCATGCAATTAACTTTAAACATATTCAGCAATTTTAATAACATGGCAAGAGTTTTAGTGTAGTAGTGTAGAGTAATATAATTGCATACAAAATTGATATGTCTCCATTGTATCTACTTTTCCAAACTCTTTTGCCATTGTTTTGGACTCTAATTTGCATGATTTGAATGGAACTAACCCGAACTGGCGTTGTTTTCAGCAGAATTGCCATGGTGTTATTTTTATGCAAAAATAAAAGTTCTCGGATTGACCTAAAAATTTACAGAGAATATTTTTGTAATTAATAAAAAATACTGGCGCAAGAATTATCCAGAGGGGGGCCACCCAGAGGCCACAAGCCCTAGGGGCACGCCCACCCCCCTAGGGCACGCCATACAGGCTTGTGGGCCCCCTGGAGCCCCTCCGACCTTAACTCCAACTGCATATAATCCTATTTGTGAGGACATTTCCCTACTTTGTGTTTTGGATGATGATGACAACCCTTTGTTGGTCTAATCTCGTGCTAAGTTCTTCAGGTTCTCGGTGATTAGGCTTGCATCGGTTAGCCATTCTCTTTGGAAGGAAAAGATCGAAGACGGTGTTTGTCTACGTGTTTATTTCTTTGGTCGTAGGAAACCCGTACTATTAAGAGGGAATCACATCGGAAGGTGTTGGGGGAATCATTGCACGTACACTTCTTTCCTCACCCACCTTTACCTTCCTTGTTTTGTGAGAAAGACAGCTCCCCTTCATTTTCAACAGTTGATGTGTACTCCCAGCAGTTGTATCGCTGGCTCTTAGCACTAACCCAACCGCCACCCCAGGGGTGATACCATGGGGTTGAACAACCCAGTCATGACCAAGTGGTTGTACCGCTGCCCCCGGGCGGTGGTACCGCCATCGTGCTTAAACTTGACCGCGGTGTGTCATTGGTGGTTGTACCAGCCAATTACCGCTCAACAACCGGTCCGGTTTCTGTTTTGATGCGGTACTTGGGCGGTGGTGGCCCGGTTGTCCCGATTGTGCTCTGCACACCGGTACCACCGGTGCCCTAAGTGGTTCTACCGCTTGGGACTTATCCACCCAAGTGACCAGGGCCAGGCGGTTGCACCGGTGCTGTATCTCTCGATCACCGCACTCAGAGGTGTCACCCTACTGTTTCAAAGCGGTGGTTGAGCGGTGGCTGAGCGGTTGTTCCGGTTGTTCTCCACAACCGGTACTACCGCCGGTCTGCCCGGTTGTACCACTTGATAGGGTTTCTGCAGGTTACTCGTGAGTCCCGGTATGGAGCGGTTGTACCACTGCAGTGCTGTTTTCGCAGTAACAGTTGGATTTTAAGGTTTGCTATATAAGGATGGTTCTTCCACCTACCACACTATCTCTTGACTCTCTCACTCCACCATTAATACCATTCAAGCTTTCTTGCCCGATCTCTCTCTCTCTAGCCACTCAAACTTGTTGATTTGCTAGGGATTGAAGGAGGAGACCTAGATCTACACTTCCACCAAAGGATATTTGATTCCCCCATACTTTCTAGTGTGGATTTTGTTACTCCTGGGTGTTTGAGCACCGTAGATTGTTGAGGTCACCTCGGAGCCACATTCCATTGTGGTGAAGCTCCGTGGTTTCGTTGGGAGCCTCCAATTCAGTTGTGGAGAGAGCCCTAACCTTCTTTGTAAAGGTTCGGTTGCCGCCTTAAAGGGCACCAATAGTGGAATCACGACATCTCGCATTGTGTGAGGGTGTGAGGAGAATACGGTGGCCCTAGTGGCTTCTTGGGGAGCATTGTGCCTCCACACCGCTCCAACGGAGACATACTTCCTCTCAAAGGGAAGGAACTTCGGTAACACATCCTCGTCTCCACCGGCTCCACTCTTGGTTATCTCTTACCGTTACTTGTGTGACACGTCTCCAATGTATCTATAATTTATGAAGTATTCATGCTATTATATTATCTATTTTGGATGTTTATGGGATTTACTAAGCACTTTTATGTTATTTTTGTGACTAACCTATTAACCGGAGGCCCAACCCAAATTGCTGTTTTCTTGCCTATTTCAGTGTTTCGAAGCAAAGGAATATCAAATGGAGTCCAAACGGAATAAAACCTTCGGGAGAGTTATTTTTGGAACGGAAGCAATCCAGGAGACTTGGAGTGGACGTCAGGGAGGCTTCGAGGTGGCCACGAGGGTCAGGGGCGCGCCCCCACCCTCGTGGGCCCCTCGTGGCCCCCTGACCGACTTCTTTCGCCTATATATGTCCATATACCCTAAAAACTTTGAGGAACACAATAGATCGGGAGTTCCGCCGCCATAAGCCTCTGTAGCCACCAAAAGCCTCTCGGGAGCCCGTTCCGGCACCCTGCCGGAGGGGGAACCCATCACCGGTGGCCATCTTCATCATCCCGACGCTCTCCATGATGAGGAGGGAGTAGTTCACCCTCGGGGCTGAGGGTATGTACCAGTAGCTATGTGTTTGATCTCTGTCTCTCTCGTGTTCTTGATTTGCCACGATCTTGATGTATCGCGAGCTTTGCTATTATAGTTGGATCTTATGATGTTTCTCCCCCTCTACTCTCTTGTAATGGATTGAGTTTTCCCTTTGAAGTTATCTTATCGGATTGAGTCTTTAACGATTTGGGAACACTTGATGTATGTCTTGCATGTGCTTATCTGCGGTGAGAATGAGATATTCACGTGATCTACTTGATGTACATTTTGGTGATCAACTAGCGGGTTCAGTGACCTTGTGAACTTATGCATAGGGGTTGGCACACGTTTTCGTCTTGACTCTCCGGTAGAAACTTTGGGGCACTCTTTGAAGTACTTTGTGTTGGTTTGAATAGATGAATCTAAGATTGTGTGATGCATATCATATAATCATACCCACGGATACTTGAGGTGACATTGGAGTATCTAGGTGACATTAGGGTTTTGATTTATTTGTGTCTTAAGGTGTTATTCTAGTACGAACTCTATGATAGATCGAACAGAAAGAATAGCTTCATGTTATTTTACTACGGACTCTTGAATAGATCGGTCAGAAAGGATAACTTTGAGTTGGTTTCGTACCCTACAATAATCTCTTCGTTTGTTATCCGCTATTAGTGACTTTGGAGTGACTCTTTGTTGCATGTTGAGGGATAGTTATATGATCCAATTATGTTATTATTGTTGAGAGAACTTGCACTAGTAAATGTATGAACCTTAGGCCTTGTTTCCTAGCATTGCAATACCATTTGTGCTCACTTTCATCATTAGTTACCTTGCTGTTTTTATAATTTCAGATTACAAATACTCGTATCTATCATCCATATTGCACTTGTATCACCATCTCTCCGCCGAAATAGTGCACCTATACAATTTACCATTGTATTGGGTGTGTTGGGGACACAAGAGACTCTTTGTTATTTGGTTGCAGGGTTGTTTGAGATAGACCATCTTCATCCTACACCTCCCACGGATTGATAAACCTTAGGTCATCCACTTGAGGGAAATTTGCTACTGTCCTACAAACCTCTGCACTTGGAGGCCCAACAACGTCTACAAGAAGAAGGTTGTGTAGTAGACATCAAGCTCTTTTCTGGCACCGTTGCCGGGGAGGTGAGTGCTTGAAGGTATATCTTTAGATCTTGCAATCAAATCTTTTAGTTTCTTGTTTTATCACTAGTTTAGTTTATAAAATAAAACTACAAAAAATGGAATTGAGTTTGCCTCATACGCTTCATGTTTTTAATATCTTTCGTGAGAATGATGGAAAGGAAAATTGTGCTCAAGTGCTAGAAGAAGAAGTCTATAAAATGTTTGGCACCAAATCTTTGAATGATGAGCATGATTGCAATGTTGTTAGTATGAACTCTTTGAATATCCATAGTACTAATGATGATTGCACTAGTCATGATGAAAATGTCTCTTATAAGCATGTCAACTTTTGTGGAGTGCATAGAGTTTGCAAGTACACACCAAATAGGGAAGATAGATTTTGCAAGAGGCATAAGTATTTAGAAACTAAATGGTTGCAAGAGAGGCTAGATGTTTGTGTTGAAAATGTAAAATTTCTTTACCGTACTTGTGAACTTTGCAATGAACGTGGTCATTTAAATCTCCAATGCAAATTGTTTCATGATCGAATCGTGTCCAAAAATTGTGATGACTTGATTTCCCTTGTACATCATAATGAACTTAGTCTTCTTTTGGGTTATGAAGAAATGAAACGTTTAACTAAGCATATTCCAGAATATAACCTTGAGAAATTTCTTGATATTGATCTAGAGGAAATTTACATGTATTATGCGGTGAATTGCATTGAAAATCCTTATATTGCCAATTACATAAAGAAAAGAAAGCAAATAGAAGATGAAGATAATACTAATGAAAGGGAAGAGACTTCCCAATATCCTCCTATTATTTCTTATGATGAATTAGGTAACAAGGAGGAGCTTTCTATTCAACCAATATCATTAATAAGGAGCTTAAAGAAGAGGGTTAAACCCACACATGATGTGAAGAAGAAAAAGAAAAGATGGAGAAGCAAAGGTAGAAAGGTATCCCTCCCAAATGATGTTGCTCCTACTACTCATTGTGATGATGATAATTGCTATACTATTGGTGCTATCCATATTATTAATGATGAGAGTGATTATGCTTATGATATGAAAAGGTCCAAGCTTGGGGATGATATGTTTGATGAGAATGACATGTTTGAGAATACATTTTCTGCAATTAATGTTTGTCCCAAGCTTGGGGATGCTACGTTTAATGAAGATGATATTTTTAGCCTCCCAAGTTTTGATGAGCAAATTTATTATGATGATAGCATGCCTCCTACTTATGATGATTATTGTGATGAAAATTATGCTATAAAAAGTAGTGATGATTATATTTATAAAACTTTTCATGATTATGATTACCCTTTTTCTGAACATTACTCTTTTAATGTGGAAACAATTTATAGAATTCGAGTCTCTTATGATACTCCTACTATTCATTAGAAGAAATTTGCTTATGTGGAGAGTAATAAAAAATCTATGCTTGTAGATCATGAAAAGAATGCTTTATGTGCTGGTTATATTGTTGAATTCATTCATGATGCTACTGAAAATTATTATGAGGGAGGAATATATGCTTGTAGGAATTGCAATAATATCAAGTTTCCTCTTTATGTGCTTAAAATCTTGAAGTTATGCTTGTTTTGCCTTCCTATGCTAGTTGATTATTGTTCCCATAAGTTGTTTGCTCACAAAATCCCTATGCATAGGAAGTGGGTTAGACTTAAATGTGCTATTCATATTCTTCATGATGCTCTCTTTATGTTTCAATTCTTATCTTTTATGCGAGCATCATTGAAATCATCACGCCTAGCTAAAAGGCATTAAAGAAAAGCGCTTGTAGGGAGACAACCCAATATTTAAATTTACTGTTTTTGTCTGTTCACATGATTATGATACTGTAGTAATCATGTTTTATATCTTCTGTTTCAATAAAGTGCCAAGTAAGACCTTTAGGATAGCTTACGATGATAGTTGTGTTGATCCTGCTGAAAATCAGAAACTTTCGCACCCAGTAAAGTAATTTTGATAATTCACAGAAACATGATTTTGATCTGATTCGTTTTGCTATGGATTTTTATACAAATTGCTTAGGACTTTCTAATTTGGTAGGATTTTTGGAGTTCTAGAAGTATACGTTTGATACAGATTACTACAGACTGTCCTGTTTTTGACAGATTCTGTTTTCTATGTGTTGTTTGCTTATTTTGATGAATCTATGAGTAGTATCGGAGGGTATGAACCATAGAGAAGTTGGAATACAGTAGATATTACACCAATATGAATTTAGAATGAGTTCACAACAGTACCTAAGTGGTGGTTTATTTTCTTATACTAACGGAGCTTACGAGTTTTCTGTTGAGTTTTGTGTTGTGAAGTTTTCAAGTTTTGGGTAAAGATTCGATGGACTATGGAATAAGGAGTGGCAAGAGCCTAAGATTGGGGATTCCCAAGGCACCCCAAGGTAATATCCAATTACAACCAAGAGTCTAAGCTTGGGGATGCCCCGGATGGCATCCCCTCTTTCGTCTTCGTTCATCGGTAACTTTACTTGGACCTATATTTTTATTCACCACATGATATGTGTTTTGCTTGGAGCGTCATTTTATTTCCTTTTGTTTTGCTTGCTGTTTGAATAAAATACCAAGATCTGAAATTCTTAAATGAGAGAGAGTCTTCACATAGTTACATAATTATTGAACTACTCATTGATCTTCACTTATATCTTTTTGGAGTAGTTTGTCATTTACTCATGTGCTTCACTTATATCCTATGAGTAAATGGTTGAATGATTTAAATATCATAAATCTGAAATTATATATGTTTCATATGTTTATCCCATGGGGAGTAATGATTTCACATCTAAGAAGTATAGGTGGTAAATTTATTGAAGGTTAGCAAACATTGTATTGGTCACTTGAACAATTCATGAAAGAATATTGAAGGAAGAGAGATTTCACATATAAATACACTATCTTAGACATCTTCTATGATTGTGAGCCCCATTAATTATTTTCAAACCTGAGAAAATTAGTTGAAATTGGACAAGGAAGACAACATAATGAGTTATGCTTGGGTATATTTGTATAGAAGTTATATTGTTATAGATCCTCCAACATGTGGTGCTTGCTATTTGGAATCCTTTGCTAGCCAAAATATCTGTACTAAGCGGGAATACTGCTTGTGCATCCAAATTCCTTAAACCAAGTTTCCTCCATGAGTGTCCACCATATCTACCTATATGCGGTATTTACCTGCCGTTCCAAGTAAATTTGCATGTGCCAAACTCTAAACCTTCAAATAATAATCTGTTTTGTATGCCCGAAGCGCTCATGTAGCGACTAGGGGCTGTCAGTATCTTCCATGCTAGGTCGGTTATTCTCATGATGAGTGGACTCCGCTCATCATTCACGAGAAAATGGCTGGTAACTAGGATGCCCAGTCCTATGATCAAAAGATCAAAAACAAATCGCAAATAATTGCAAACAAAACTCCCTTGGAGGCACCCGTTGTTTTGGGCAAGCCATGGATTGTTGATTGTTGGTGGAGGGGGAGTATAAACTTTACCATTCTGTTTGGGAACCACCTATAGTGTGTGTAGCATGGAAGATATTGGGAAATCTTAGTTGTTATGTTGACAATGAAAGCATACCTCTCAAATTTATTTTCATCTCTGTCTAAGAGCATAATTGGTTTGATGCCAACAATTGGCATTGCCAATATTTGGCAAAATCAAAAGTTGCCAAATGTTGGCAACTTTTGTGAGGTTGAGAAGAAAAGTTGGTAGCCAACCAATCACTAGCCAACATTTGGCATTCGCCAAATATTGGCATGCCAACTTTTGGCATCGAACCAATCATGCTCTAAACCTTCGAGCTCTAGCACCTCTGCAAATCCCTGCTTCCCTCTGCGAAGGGCCTTTCTTTTACTTTTATGGAAGAGTCAGCAGTATTCCTTCTCATTCCAACCCACTCTTTAGTTGGAAAGCATCATGTGATGGGGAAAGATCTAAGCATATATGTCCATTCAAATATATTTGATCATGAATTATTATTGTTGACAATTATCTATATGATAAGTAAGTTGGGAGGCGAAACATTAAGCCCCTATCTTTCTCTCTGTGTTCAATGCTATTTGTTCTAAAAATATGCTTTGAGTGGTAGCAATCATGGAAGACTATATGATAGTTGAGTATGTGGGATTTGCTAAATCAAAGCTCTTACATAGACCCTTCCTGAAAATAAGATGAATTGCAATTGTTTGATGACTGAGAACATAGTTTGCTAGTTTTCAAGAAAGTTTATGGTCTTTGCTTTAACATGTGAATAGCTTGTTACTTGATCATGAGAAGTTTTATGAGATGAGCTGTTGTTATGACATATAATGATGCTAGAAATGGTGATCAAAATTATCATTGATCAAACTTATGCACCTGCTAGCATTCACACTTCATAAATTACTTCTTTTATCATTTACCTACTCGAGGACGAGCAGGAATTAAGCTTGGGGATGTTGATATGTCTTCAACGTATCTATAATTTATGAAGTATTCATGCTATTATATTACCTATTTTGGATGTTTATGGTCTTTACTGAGCACTTTTATGTTATTTTTGGGACTAACCTATTAACCGGAGGCCCAGCCCAAATTGTTGTTTTCTTGCCTATTTCAGTGTTTCGAAGAAAAGGAATATCAAACGGAGTCCAAACGGAATGAAACCTTCGGGAGAGTTATTTTTGGAACGGAAGCAATCCAGGAGACTTGGAGTGGATGTCAGGGAAGCTTCGAGGTGGCCACGAGGGTCAAGGGCACGCCCTACCCCCTAGACGCGCCCTACCCTCATGGGCCCCTCGTGGCCCCACTGACTGACTTCTTTCGCCTATATATGTCCATATACCCTAAAAACTTTGAGGAACACAATAGATCGGGAGTTCCGCCACTGTAAGCCTCTGTAGCCACAAAAAACCTCTCAGGAGCTAGTTCCGGCACCCTGTCGGAGGGGGAACCCATCACCGATGGCCATCTTCATCATCCCGGCGCTCTCCATGACGAGGAGGGAGTAGTTCACCCTCGGGGTTGAGGGTATGTACCAGTAGCTATGTGTTTGATCTCTCTCTCTCTCTCTCTCTCTCTCGTGTTCTTGATTTGGCACGAACTTGATGTATCGCGAGCTTTGCTATTATAGTTGGATCTTATGATGTTTCTCCCCCTCTACTCTCTTGTAATGGATTGTGTTTTCGCTTTGAAGTTATCTTATCGGATTGAGTCTTTAAGGATTTGAGAACACTTGATGTATGTCTTGCATGTGCTTATCTGTGGTGGCAATGGGATATTCACGTGATCTACTTGATGTATGTTTTGGTGATCAACTTGCGGGTTCAGTGACCTTGTGAACTTATGCATAGGGGTTGGCACATGTTTTCGTCTTGACTCTCCGGTAGAAACTTTGGGGCACTCTTTGAAGTACATTGTGTTGGTTTGAATAGATGAATCTGATATTGTGTGATGCATATCGTATAATCATACCCATGGATACTTGAGTTGACATTGGAGTATCTAGGTGACATTAGGGTTTTGGTTGATTTGTGTCTTAAGGTGTTATTCTAGTACGAACTCTATGATAGATCGAATGAAAAGAATAGCTTCTTGTTATTTTACTATGGACTCTTGAATAGATCGATCAGAAACGATAACTTTGAGGTGGTTTCGTACCCTACAATAATCTCTTTGTTTGTTCTCCGCTATTAGTGACTTTGGAGTGACTCTTTGTTGCATGTTGAGGGATAGTTATATGATCCAATTATGTTATTATTGTTGAGAGAACTTGCACTAGTGAAAGTATGAACCTTAGGCCTTCTTTCCTAGCATTGCAATATCGTTTGTGCTCACTTTTATCATTAGTTATCTTGCTGTTTTTATAATTTCAGATTACAAATACTCGTATCTGTCATCCATATTGCACTTGTATCACCATCTCTTCACCGAACTAGTGCACCTATACAATTTACCATTGTATTGGGTGTGTTGGGGACACAAGAGACTCTTTGTTATTTGGTTGCAGGGTTGTTTGAGGGAGACCATCTTCATCCTACGCCTCCCACGGATTGATAAACCTTAGGTCATCCACTTGAGGGAAATTTGCTACTGTCCTACAAACCTCTGCACTTGGAGGCCCAACAACGTCTACAAGAAGAAGGTTGTGTAGTAGACATCATTGTGCAAGCTTTTTGTGTTGTATCTCTTGCTTGCTTGTGTGCTTGTTGTTGTTGTATCATATAGGTTGCTCACCTAGTTGCATATCTAGACAACCTACTTTGATGCAAAGTTTAAATTGGTAAAGAAAAGCTAAAATTGGTAGTTGCCTATTCACCCCCCCTCTAGTCAACTATATCGATCCTTTCAATTGAAATCAGAGCCTCATCTCTTTATTAAGGACTTTGCCATCTGAAGAGTATGGTTGACACCGTAGACGGTGGGGAGGAGCACTCTGGTGTGAATTCATCTTTGTCTACGGCTGATGGGGGTTCCTCGGTCTCTTGAGAGGAATTCAATGAGGCTTTGGACACATTGAAAACCTCCATGATGACCGAGGTTGAAGGCATGTTTAACAAGTTCTTAGAAGGCCTTAAATTATCCACTGCACCAATGAAAGTGGTTGATCCCTCTAACAAGGCGACGGATGCTAACTCCGACAAGGGGGAAGCTACTAGTGAAAAAGTTCCATTATCTAGTGGTAAAAATGGTAGTGGCATCTTTGCCCATGTTGAACCTCCACTTACTTATGGAGGACCGGTTCCATACACTCATTTGAATCATGTTGGTCCTCCTCCTAAGATTGTGAAAAGTAAGGATTTTGACTCTTGGGTCTATCGCTTTAAACGCCATTTAAATCATGTTAATACTAAGCTTTGGAGAATCATTGAGCAAGGTTTCTATCCACATGACCCAAGCAACTTCACCCCTAGATAAGTCGCAGATCATCAATTCAACGAGGATGCTCTCTTCATCATCCAAGATGCAATTCCATCCGAAGATATTGCGCACCTCTGACCTTTCACTGTGGCCAAGGAAGCATGGCACCATGTTGTTTCCATTTATAAGGGAAGCGCAAGCATTCAACGCTCCAACTATGAAGTGGTGCAAGATGAAGACGATGAGTTTGCAATGAATGAAGATGAAGAACCTCGTGAGCTTTACCGGAGATTAACCACTCTCGCGGTCTCACTCCGAGATCATGGGAGCAAGGATACATATGACAATTGGATCAAGTGCAAGTTCCTCAAGGCCATGATGCCTTACCGCAAGGCCATGTCCTCTGTCATCTGTCAAAGGCCGGATTTCCACACCTTGTCCTCAAGTGAAGTGTTGGATGAGTTTGTGGCGATGAGGATCTTGGATAAGACCGCCAACAATGCGGTGTTGCGTTCTCAGAGAGAAAAGAAGCCCAACCTTGCCTTGAAGGCCAAGGATAGTGTGGAAGAAGAGGATGAAGAGGAAGAAGAGGAGAGCAACCCCGAAGATACAAAATATGCTTATCATGAGCACATGGCTCTTGCTTCAAGACAATTTTGGAGCAAGAAGAACACAAGGCCCAACTTCAACAAGAACAACTCAAGTGGCGCGAAGGGCAAGCAACGTGTGAGGACTTGCTATAATTGTGGCTATGTGAGCCACTTTTTGCGGAATGCCCATATGAGAAGAGGGAAGACAATGGTGGCAAGCTCATCCGAAAAGACAAGGCCAAGTATTTCCCCAACAAGAGCAACTTCACCAAGAATACTCCTACCAAGGGGTTGGTGCCACAATAAGAATACAATGAGGATGATGATGATGATGATGAAGACGGTGAGTCGGTTGCCATGGCCTCTGTTGCCATTGCAATGACCCAGCGGGTGTCCCTCTTTGACTCACCCAATGAGAACATCACCGCCAAGTGCCTCATGGCTAAAGCCACCAACAAGGTAACCCCCAACATCAAAACAACCATCACTACTAATCCTTCTTTCACGGATTGCATTGATGAAAGTGAGGGGTCTAATGAGGAAGAAAATGAATATGAGTCTTTTATGAGTAAGCTCAAGGGTAAGTCCAATAAGCACTTTGTTGCTCTCTTGGAACAACTTGGTGAAGCCAATGACATGATCGAGGCTCACGAAGAAACCATCTCTAAGATGGAGGGGCATAGTCGTGACTATGCCGATGAGATATCGGATCTCTCTAACGTGCTTGAGGAAGAGCGTGCTCATCGTTTGGCTCTTGAGGAGTCACACAATGATGATCATGCTAAGTTAAAGAAAGGTCTTGATCATGCTCTTGTTGTATCTCGTGTGCTGAACTCCGAAAAGGCCAAACTTGGGGTTGATCTTGCTAGAGGAGTTTGATATACTTGACAAGGCTCACAAGGCCTTGAAGGGTACTCATGCTAGCCTTAAAGAGTCTCATGATCAACTCCAAGTGAAGCTAACCAAGGAGAAATCCTCATTTCCTCATATGGTTTTAATTGATAATGCAAATGCTAATCCATGTTGTGAGCATGTGCATCTCGTTGAAGAGAATGCAGAGTTGAAGGAGCAACTTGAGAAAGGCCTTGTGTCTTTCATACAAGGTGAGAAAAACCTCAACGACCTCTTGAGCAATCAAAAGGAAGTTGTGGCCAAGGAGGTGTGACACCCCAAAATTTTAACCTTGTTTTGTTAATTAAAATTTTGCCAGGAAATCAAAACTTTTATTTTCTGGGCTCACTTTTGATTTTTGAAACATTTCTTTTCTTATTATCATGGAGTTTTTACCTCAAGTGAGAAACCTCCCAATTTTATTGGACTCTCTTACCCCCTCAAATAAAACTTTTCTTTTTATCAGAGGAGTTAATTATAAAATTATTTCCCTGATCTTTATTCCTTTAAAAATGGTTTTTTCCATGGTTTGTGGTCCTATTTGAACTACAACCATTTGATAAATTCTTTTAAAAATCCCACCAAATTTTGGAGATGTCATGTGATGTTTCTAAATCACTTTTATGCAAAAAGATATTTCATTCATTGAATATTTTGAGCTCCACACCATATTTTTCAAATCTGGTCCAGTGGGCAAATTTGCACTACAACCTATTTAAATATTTCTTTCTAGCTTCCACCAAAATTATGGGATGTTAGTAGTAGCATATGATTCAACTTTATGCAAAAACCCAGTGATGTTCTTTGAAAAATTTGAGTGAATCAACCTCTTTTCCATACTGGTCCAACTTGAGGATTTGTACAGCAACTACATCTTAAGTTGCTCCTTTACCCATGATTCCTTTTCCTACTTGTAGTCCTCCCTACTAAACCTCTAAGTCCAGGAGCATGCACCCATTGGATCATTTTTGGTTCATGAAATGATGCCATTTACCTCCTGTCCAGAATTGAAGTTTTGCAAATCTTGCACTAACAAGTTTCCCCATTTGGCAAACTAACCTCACCACCCTCTCATGCATCTAAAGAGACCCCACTCTGGAAGATTTGACCACCCCAAGTACTTCCTAGATGCCTTTGGCATTTTGTCGAACACTCTGTGTGCATGGACAGATTTGGCATGGTTGAAAGTTTTGTGTTGTGAACCTTTCCCTGGTCCCAAACCAAGTTGTCTATTAGCCTTCATTCTGTCTCTAACCTAGGCCTGAGGATTTGCATTAGCTCTCTAGCAATTTTGGTCGCCCTGGCATTTCGTCGAAAAAGTGTCGTGCACACCCAGAGCGCGAGCAGAGCGCGCGTTTTGCACGTGCCGCGCCCGAACCGCCGCATCGCGCCCCTGGTTTGGCCCACGCTGCATAGCCGCGCCACGCACTCCCCCTCTCACCAGAACACGCCAAGCAGCCCCTCGCCACGTCTCCGACAAGCCAGGAGCTAGCCGCCACGGCCGCCCGACAACCCCTGCTCAGGTCGGCGCCGCCCGAGCCTCCCCCGCTCGCCACCTGCCCCCTGGAGCAGCGCGAGCTCATCCACAAGCGTGTCCACTAGCGCTCGTCGCCACCACGACGCCCTAGCTACAGAATGGCGGTCGCCGGTGACCTTATCCACGGCCACCAATGGAACCGACCCCGATCGCCTATTTCAGAAGTCCCGAGCTCGTCCCCGCACTGAGGCAACCTCAGATCACTCCCCTAGTTTCCTCGTGGCAGTCAATCGACCCAGGGAGGTCTTCTTCCCCATCTCCGGCAACCGCAGCCGCCGCCACTGCCCCAGCCATTCCGGCGCCACCAGGGCCTCCCCCTCTCCACTCTCTTCACCAGGAGCCCCCTCTCCCTCTCGTGAGTCCACCCCCCTACTCAATCTTGATCGGGACACGCCGCGGGCGAAAACCCACTTTGCCCGACGACCACCGTCCGCTGCGGAGCTCGCCGCCGACAGCTCCGTCCACCCCAGAGACCAAAGCGACCACCGATAGGACCGCCTCGATCCCCTGAGACCGCGGATGGCCTCGGTTTCCTGAATGGTGCCGCCGTTCGCCAGCAAGCCTCGCCGGAGTCCCGCCCCCGCTCGGGCAGAGAAAGAGGAGGGGAAGGAAGACCAGTCAAACCTGACCAGTGGGCCAGGCGGGCCCACAGTCAGTGACTCCTCGCGTGGTCCATGCTGGTTAAGTGGAAACATATTTCCAGAATACGCCTTCGACGTGTACGTATATTCGAAACGTTTTTCTTTTTCTGTTTTATTTTAAAAACAGATTTTGACCAAAACTTTGACTGTCTATAACTTTTTGAATATAACTCCAAATGAATTGATTCTTTTTCCTACCTCTCCCAAATATTGTCTAGTTTATTTTAAGATTTATTTCAAAAAAATTCAGACAACTTTTTGGTACTGTTTTTGAAACTATATATTGATTCAAAAATATTTTAAATAGGATTTTTTGGAGAGAGGAGAAAGCCTTCAAAGGTTTTGGAGTGCACCCTGCCTCCCCACAACTTGAAGGCAAGCATCCTGAACCCTGGCATAATATTTTTGATGTGTTGGTTGACACGATTATAACACCACCTTATTTCGGAAAACTCGTTATTTTATGTGGTGATATGATCCTTTGCATGAATGCATATTAGTGATTTCCTTGCTATTGGAAATGAATATACTTGTGATGGTAATCATCCTCATGTGCCTTGCATGCATGCCGGAAAGGAATCCGGGAAAGCCTCTGCCTTGGGTAGGCGTGAGCTTGTCGCCGGTCTCCATCGGGACGGTTATGTCCGGTATGGCATAGTAAGGTATAATGAGCTGTGATTCTGTTGGTTGAAATATATATTGGTTACACATATCATGCAAGGAATTCATAAACCTCCTGAGTCGATCGTAGATCAAGTCTTGTTCCAGTAACCCCCATACTTGTTTCGTACTACCACTTGTCCCTACAACAGGTAGGGTACGGTTCAGTAAGTCGTCAACCCCTTTCAAGCACACACCGTACAGAGAGGCCATGGTGCAAGATACCGGTTGTAGCCGGTAGGCAGGCCACCTGGTCCGGGGGCATGGGTGTTTCCGGTTGGGACTGAGAGGGGGGCACCCCTTAGAGCGCGCGGTATAAATTTGATCCCATGCTACGCGAGGTTGTAGCCTCCCCACTTAGAGTTTTGCTTGACAGGTGTCGTGGGTGATTCCAGACACCGGTGAGTTAAGCTGGTGTGTGCAAGTCAGGTGTGTTTTCAATTAAAAGACCGTAGACGGAATTAGTCCCGATGGACTAAAGGAATCCGTTACTCGTGGGTAAAGAGTACACCCTCTGTAGAGATTAAATCTATTCGAATAGCCGTATCCATGGTTAAGGACTACAGTCTGGGATAGGTCAAGTGTCGGTCTTAGTATCGGTCTTCGGAGGAGAAATTTTTAAACCAGAACTTGGATTGTGACTTATGACTTGTGATGATTATGATTATTATTATTATGGACTAACCCATTATATCATTGAGTATCCCTGGGACGGTTCTACCTCCTGGATATTCATTGTGATTATTTATTTTATAAGACCTTTATGTGGTGTCGCTGAGACGCCCGACTGTGGCATTGCTTGTTATTTATTTACTTTATAAGCCCTTTATGTGGTGTCGCTGAGACGCCCGACTGTGGTATTGCTTGTTATTTATTTACTTTATAAGCCCTTTATGTGGTGTCGCTGAGACACCCGACTGTGGCATTGCTTGTTATTTATTTACTTTATAAGCCCTTTATGTGGTGTCGCTGAGACGCCCGACTGTGGCATTGCTTGTTATTTATTTACTTTATAAGCCCTTTATGTGGTGTCGCTGAGACGCCCAACTGTGGCATTGCTTGTTATTTATTTACTTTATAAGCCCTTTATGTGGTGTCACACAGACACCCGACTGTGACATTTTATTTCCACTCCATTATTGCTTGTTCGTGTTGCATATAAATAACCTGCTTGCATGCATAAAAGATTTTTATTTATGACCGACGATGTGATCATAGAATATTTCAGTGCATGATTATCATTTATATTATCCCAGTGTTCATAATGTTTGTGAGTACATTCAAAGTACTCACTGGCTTGTCCCTGGCTATTGTCTTGGCCAGATTTCTTGCTTGGAGAGGAGCGTTGCGACGACAGCCCCGGAACCTAAGCAGTGGTGGTAGCCGCCTCGCGAAGATAGGAGTTAACCTGGTCAGCTGTTCCTGTGGGAAATGGAGTCCCATAGACACAGATGATCCAAAAACCGCTTCCGCCCTCAACCACTAGAAACCATTTGTTGTACTCATAGGCCAGAATGGTCTTGTACTACATATTTTGTATTTTGCTTGGAATTTCTGTATCAAGTTGGTGCCTCATCAGCTAACAGTAATCCTGGGGCTGGTGAGCACAACGGCCATTTTCTAGAAATTCGTACCCGGAAAACCGGTCGTGACAGGAGGGGATTGGGTTTGCACCCAAGTCTAAGAACAAGAAGAAGAATGACAAGGGCAAACGACCTCCTCCTCTCAAGAAAACTTTGGTGAAGGAGGGAGAGGATGCTTAAGGAGAAGAAGAACAAGGTGAAGGGTGGTGGTGTCAAGAAGGGCAACGCCACCCCTTCCAACAAAGGCGACGACTTTAACCCTTCTTATGTGTTATGTCGTGCTAGTGATGGGCATGTTTATGCTAAATTTGTTGGTTCTCCTTATGAGTACATTGAATGGTCTATTTGGGTTCCTAAGACCCTTGTTACTAACATCAAAGGACCCATTACAAAATGGGTACCTAAAACCAAGTATTGATCTCTTGTAGGTGTTTGCTTCCGGTGGGGGGTCATGGTTGCTCGATAGTGGAGCCACAAATCATATGACCGAAAGCAAGGACTTGGTGGTGGACGTGCACAAGATTCCATCTATGCCCACCAATGTCGAGTGGGGTGATGCCTCGTCTTCTAAGGTATTGGGTCTTGGCAAGGTTGTCATTTCTCATGATCTCACGATCGAGAAAGTCATGCTTGTTGAGTCCCTTGCATACAGTTTACTTTCCGTTCGTCAACTTGCGCTCCTGGGATTTTCCACTTTCTTTTATATTGATACCGTGGCCCTCTTGTGGAGCAAGACTCTTAAAGTAGCCTTTGTTGGGCATGTCGAGAATGGTCTCTATGTGATTAACTTCTCGGAGAGACCCACTAAGACCGCGACATGCCTAATGGCTAAAGTTGACGTGGGATGGCTTTGGCATCACCGTTTAGCCCATGTCAATATGAGATCTTTGCAAAGTCTTCTCAAGGGGGACCATGTCTGTGGACTAACAAATGTTAGTTTTGCCAAAGATCGTGCTTGCAGTCCTTGTATTGAAGGAAAGCTACATGAGAAGTCTCACCCTCCCACGGCGATCATTTACTGAAAAAGGCCTTTGGATCTCCTTCACTTGGATCTCTTTGGGCCTCCATCCTTTGATAGTCTTGGGTGTAGAAAGTATTGCTTGGTGATTGTGCATGACTATTCAAGATACACTTGGGTATACTTCTTCAAGAGGAAGAGTGAGACTCAACAAACCGTCATTGACTTTGCAAATGAAGCTCAATGCCAACACAATGCAAAGATCTTGACAATAAGAAGTGACAACGACACCGAGTTCAAGAACTACACCTTGGATGAGTTTCTTAGTGACGAGGGGATCAAGCATCAATATTCCACACCATACACCCCTCAACAAAATGGTGTTGCGGAAAGGAAGAACCAGATGTTGATGGATGCGGCAAGGACCATGATGGCGGAGTTCAAGTCTCCATACAACTTTTGGGCCGAAGTCATCAACACCGCTTGTCATGCATCCAATCGGCTCTATATCCTCAAAGGCTTGAACAAGACTCCATATGAGATTCTCACCGGTAACAAGCCCAACCTCAAGTACTTCCGGGTGTAAGTGCTTCACTCTCAAGAAAGGTGTTTAGTTGTCTAAATTTGAGGCTAGAGGGCATATTTGTTGGTTATGCTACAAACTCCTATGCTTACCGTGACCTCAATAAGTCCACGGGACTTATTGAGGAGACGTGTAACATGGAGTTTGATGAGAATAACGGCTCCCAGGTGGAGCAAAGTGGTACTTGTGATGTAGGTGATGAAATTCCTCCCCGAGCCATAAGAAGAATGGGTGTTGGTCATATCCTACCCATTGAGAAACTCCTTGTGGCCAAAGGAGAAGGACAATGTTCCACTCAAGTGGAACCATCACCAACCCAAGACCCACACGCTTCCGAAGAACAAAGTGAAGGCCCTCAGCCAAATGAACAAGATCAAGGGAAAGATCAACCTCAAGATGGTGGTGAACCACCAAGTGATGCCCAAGGTCAAGTTCTCACCATCGAGCAAGTTCAAGATCAAGAGCAAGCTCAAGATCAAGAATAAGCTCAAGATGACGCTCAAGATGATCAAGTTTCTGCTCCTCAACTCACTTCTGAGGAGGAATTGGAGCATCGTGCCGCTAAGATTGCATCCAAGCTCACTACCAAAGATCATCTCATGACGAATCTGCTTAGAAGCTTAAGAAAGGGGTAAGCACTCGTAGACAATTAGCAACCTATTGTGAACATCATGCATTTGTTTCTTGTGTTGAGCCCCAAAAGGTGTATGAGGCACTCGAGGGTCCGAATTGGCTTAATTGCATGCATGAAGAACTCAACAACTTCGAGCACAACAAGGTGTGGAGATTGGTGCCATGGCCAATGGGGAACCATAGTGTCATTGGAACCAAGTGGATATTCAAGAACAAGCAAGATTCTCATGGAATTATCATTTGCAACAAGGCTCGTTTGGTAACACAAGGCTACTCCCAAGTCGAGGGTATCGACTATGGTGAAACCTTTGCTCCCGTTGCTCGCCTTGAATCTATTCGTTTGTTGATTGCTTATGCTTCTCATCATAACTTCAAGTTGCAACAAATGGATGTGAAGAGTGCTTTTCTTAATGGTCCTATTAATGAGTTGGTGTATGTAAAACAACCCCCCGGGTTCGAGGATCCCTATTTCCTCGATCATGTGTACCAACTTGATAAGGCACTCTGTGGCCTTAAACAAGCCCCACGTGCATGGTATGACCACCTTACCGAGTTGTTGCAAGATCGTGTGTTTGAAATTGGGAAAATCGACCCCACTCTTTTTACTAAGAAGGTTAAAGGGGAGTTGTTTGTGTGCCAACTATTTGTTGATGATATTATCTTTGGTTGCCCTAACAAAGCTTTCAGTGAGGAATTTGCCGCTCTCATGACCTCAAAGTTCAAGATGTCCATGATGGGAGAGTTGAAGTTCTTTCTCGGGTTCGAAGTGAAGCAAAGAAGAGAAGGAACCTTCATCAACCAAGCCAAATACACTCAAGACATGCTCAAGAGATTCAAGCTAAGTGATGTCAAGCCAGCTTCCACTCCAATGCCCGTCAAAGCCAACTTGACATAGATCCCAATGGTAAAGCGGTGGATCAAAAGGTATATCACTCCTTGATTGGATCCTTGCTTTACCTTTGTGCATCTAGATCGGATATCATGTTGAGTGTGGGAATTTGTGCACGGTTTCAAGCCACACCTAAGGAAAGCCACTATGTGGCGGTCAAGCGAATCTTTCGATATTTGGCACATACCACAAACTTTGGCTTATGGTACCCACGAGGAGAAAACTTCAACCTTGTGGGATTTTCGGACTCAGATTGGGCGGGAGACAAAGTGGATAGGCAGTCAACTTCCGGAGGGTGCCAATTCCTTGGTTGCTCTTTGGTGAGTTGGTCTTCTAAGAAGCAAAGTTGTGTGTCTCTCTCGTCCATCGAAGCGGAGTATGTGGCCGTCGATAGTTGTTGTGCACAACTTCTATGGACGAGGCAAACTTTGAAGGATTACGGTGTCAATTGTGACAAAGTGCCTCTTTGCTGTGACAATGAAAGTGCAATCAAGATTTCTCTCATCCCGATGCAACACTTCAAGACGAAGCATATTGAGATCCGATATCATTTCATCCGGGATCATATTAGGCGAGGGGAGATCGAGCTCAACTATGTCAACACACATGATAACCTTGCAGATATCTTCACGAAGCCATTGGATGAAGCAAGATTTCGCGAGTTAAGGCATGAGCTAAATATCATTGATTCAAGCAATGTGTCTTGAACCTTTGCACACCCCACCATACTCATCATGATGTCTTGTTCTAGGTGTAGGCATGGACATAGGGGGAGTATTGTTCTCTCAATGAATTCTTCCTCCCCCCATTATGTAGAAATTGATCAAGTCTTTCACATTAGCCATTTTTGATGGTACTTGTGCTTTAAAGATGAGTTTTGGTCATGGGCCCAATGTTAAAATCTTCGCGGTGCCATACTTTACACTCAAACATAGGTGGCCTCGGCCACCGCCCTTCCTTTTAAAGGGAAGTTGGAGTTGGTTTCTTTGTGTCTTCTTCGCTCTTGCTTAGTCTTGTGTTAGGACCTAGGTATTGTGATCTCCAAGTTGTGGTTTTTCTCGTTGGTTGTTTTTGTTCTCTTGGAGATCATCACACCATATTCCAGTGTCGTGCTCTGTCCCAAGCCTTTCTCCATCTCTTAAACCACCCAATCCAATTGCACACATTTTGATCTTGGTTCGGGTAATGGTGACTGGGCGGTACAACTGGTGGCCCAGGCGGTTCAACCGCTGGTGCACTCGGTCTGTACCGTCCCAGGAGGACTCCCAGGGGTGTCTGAGCGGTTCCACTGCTCGACCCCAGGTTGTGCTTCTAGCTGGTACTACCGGTTGGTTACAGGCGGTACTACCGCAGCCTTTCAGGCAACGGAAGTACCGCCCGGAACCACTGACACGTACCTGGAAGCGGTACAACTGCTTCGCATCTGCAGGCATATAAATAGGGTCGGGGCCGAAGGGTTTTCTTTTCCCTTCATCCCCTTTCCTCCTCCATCTCCTGCCCTAGCCGCCGGTCGCCATTGCCCCTGCCCTGGAGTGCAAGTCGCGCTCCGGATCCGTGGGCTCTCCGTGGATCCGCTCCGTGGAGGCCCCCTCCTTCCCGATCTCTTCGAATGGATGCCGGTAATGCCCCGTTTCCTTCGCTCTAGGGTTCCTTTCCCTTCTTCTAAGGCATTACTTGACATTTCGCGTTTATTGTTCAAACTATTGGGTGGAAGAGATCTTTATATACATCCTGCTTGTTTGCATCTCTTAGAAGTTAGAATATTGTTCGTTTGATTCAAATCTCGTGGATGGTCTTTCTACAACTGGCAATACTGCTCTCCTAGCGGTTCTACCACCTCAAGGGGCGGTACAACTGCTGGAGCGGTACTACCAATTGTAGAACCGGTACAACCGCGATGTCTGAACCACTTAGCACTGTTCAATCTTCTCTATCTCGCAAACAATCTATTCCTTTGCTCATGTGTGCAATCCTCTCATCTTTGCTGGGTTTCTTGTGTTCTTCTCATGTGTGTGTGTGTGCAGGTGGCTCTGGTTCTCGCTCTGCTCCTCGTAGCAAGACCAAGAAGAGGGCTAGGAGATGCAAGCGCCTGGTTGAGTGTGATGGAGAATAAGAGGTTGTGATTCCCACCAAGCCCACTCGCCGTGAGAAGTCTGCCGCTGCCAAGCAACGTGTGGTTATGCCCTTGCACCGGTGGAAAGCCACGGATTGGGAAGCCTTCCGTTCAAAAAATCCATACGAGGTTCCAATTGCGCCTCGTTGGACCATCGTTCAGTTCCGGAATGAGATGCAAGTGCGGATTGTTCATGAACTTTTTGAGCACAACAAGAATAGGTATGCCAAGTAGTGGACCATTGATCTTGACCATTGGAGGAGCAACTTGGAGTATTTTGGTGAGGCTTTGGCTCTCTATGAGGAGTTTGATCCGGTCAAGCTCATGTTAGTCAACTGTGACTTTGATGTTCAGCTTATCCATCAGTTTTATGCCACTGTTCATTTTGGAGAAGATGACGCTCACACTCTCACGTTCATGTGCCGTGATGAGCTCTTTCAAGTACCCTGGAGGGCATTCTGCAATGCTATTGGGTATGATGATACCGGCCTTGAAGGGAATGGTGGCATTCGTCCTCATGACCATCCTGATTCCATGCCTAAGGAGAAGCTTGCTCCTTGGTACATTCGGGTCCGTGGTATCGCGTAAGATACATACTGGGAGAATGCCAGCCTCCTTAGAGTTTAGCGATTCCTGGCCGTCGGATTCGTCTCTTGATGCGTTCTTGACCGTTGGATCTTGCCCTCGGATGATCCCGTTCGTTGGATCGAAACGCGACACTGTCGATCGAAACAGTGTCGAATCCGTTGCTACCGCCCATAAAATCGGTGCCACCACCGAGGGCATTTCTGAGATTTCGCGTACCCGCCACTAGATGGCTTCCCCCGATTCCTTCCTCCCCTCCTGCGCGTCGTCCTCTTCCTCCCCTCACATTCCCCTTCCCTAACCTAGCTCCCTTCCTCGCTGCCTCCTCCCCTCCCGCCGCCGCCTCTGCCCGTCCTGCTCCCGTCCTGCTCCCGTCCTCTTTTTCTCCTCCCCTCCCATTGCCCATCCGCCCTGGCCCATCTCCTCCCCGCCAGCCGAGCCCTCCCGCCGCCGCCACCGCCCGTCCTGCTCCCTTCCTCTCTGTCTCCTCCCCTCCCATCACCCATCCGCCCTGGCCCATCTCCTCCCCGTCTGCTGAGCGGCCGCGGCCGCTCGTGGTGCTGCTCTACCGGAGGAGTGTGCCACAAAAGCGGCCGAGCGTGAGGTGCCAGCAGACCGCACCGGTGGCCGCCGCCATGGGGACCGATGAGGGCATCATGATGAGGTGAATATCGTGCTCTCTCTCTCTCTCATCGATGCTTCTTCCATCTCCCGTCGTGCAGGTTGCCGCTGCGTCCATAGCAGAGGGGATCCGGCCGGCATGCCGCGTCAAACCTTGCTCCAAGCCTGCATCTACTACCTCGCCAGGTGACAGGAGGGGGCAGCTCAAACAGGTATAGCTAGCTCACCACAACTCGCTCCATCTTCCTTCTTCTCTGTTTGAGCATGTAGCTACTATTCATATTTATGTGGTGGAAACATGTTCAGAGAAGTCGCCCAGAGAATTGGTTCAATTAACCTGTCAGATTTATTCTTTATGTCATACGAATTGGCTATTCAGAGAACAAATCATGATTTATGTAGTAGAAATACGTTAGTGGGCTATGTGTGGAGGAAGTAGGTCTCACATATGTTCTCTTTAGCTTCATGCCTTTATGAAATGGGATGTCTGGTTCATTCGTAAGGGGTCATAGACATGCCATATTGCATACTAAAACCGAACCCTTGCAGTGTTCATAATTGTTGTAAAAGCTTCAGGTCTTAATGGGACTCGGGGGTCTAAGTAATGTGTTCTGTTTCTAATGGACTGTTTTCAGGGCCAATTGTTCTATTTTCTTTATTTATTCATATCAAATGTATGAAGTCGATCAATAAGGAGCAACTTTATTCATGCACCCTATTTTTTCTCACTTCCCCTCTGAGTTTACAGGAAATTGCTGAAATCACAGAGGAGCATGGAAAGATCGATGAGGCTACTGAAATCAAGCAGGAAGTTGTTGTAAGTTTGCACGCGCACTAGAATTTTGGATGAACTGTTCGTCCACTGTAATCATGATGTGTTCATTTGGTGTTAGGCTCTTGCTCTGAACTCACATGCTCTAATTAGTGTTCTATACAGATTAAACCTTTTCATTTTGGCTGATCTCTCAATTTTCCATATACATATGTTGTCCTAGTATGCCTAATTTTATATTCAGAGGTAGCATTGATCTACTTGCCTCCTTCAAAAGGCCATATGTGTTGCTTTCTTTTACTTCTCTTTCGCCTCCTTCAAACGGCCATATGTGTTGCTTTCTTTTACTTCTCTTTCGTATCCAGCTATTTAGATCTAGCATTTAAATACGATTAGGTGTAATGTGAAGCATTTGCTTCATTTGCTTGATAGAGTTACCGATTGCTGGATCGTTTATGTTGCTATCTGTTGCAGCAATGTATCCATGAACTGGGACACCTATGAACTGTTTGATACGCCTTTTACGTGTTTGCTTTTGGTCTTGACAGAGGTGCTTGTGCCTCTTACATCCTCTCATGTGCAATCTTTCAATTCTGAAATAGTACATTTAGTTGAAGGCTAGAAAAGTTTTAGTTCTTATATCAGGAGTCACTACAAGCGCCTATTTATTGAAACATTTCCCCAGATTTAGTTCTTATATGAGGAGTCACTACCGATCAAATGTAGTTATAATATTTCGTGTGTTTTTTCCAAAGGAAATGCATTGGACTATCCGCTCTACAGCATGGATTGGGTGGCCAGACTCTGCGTCCGTGTATCTCTCCTGTGGCATTATCGTGGTGGTCTTGAAATTGGCCCCGTCAAGCTTATACACATGGTTCTCGTTGATGAGTGATGCCCATAGGATAGCTCCATCAGAGAAAACACCTCCACACACCCCTCTGCAGCCATGAACAAACACAATGGGTATTGTATTTTTCATGTCACATGTTCTATGTTTAGCAGTATCTTTTAACGTATCTACATTCTAAACTTTTGATCACCTATCATCGACAGATTGTGTGCATCTTCTAAAGAAACAGGGAAGGGAAGCGTTGTCTGTAGATCACTTTTCCCTTGAAAAAAATAGAAAGAGACGAGGTAAATATATAGTTTCCTTCATGAGATGCTTTGTTCAATTTAAGGCAATATCATTCATATCAGACCCTATGTTTAAATTGTTATTCAGCTTACCATCGATGTTACAATTGAATGGAGGGGAACCCCTTTGCTGTGTTGCTCTACAAAAAAACACCTCAAAGTTTCACACCTTTTGGATCCTACCTTTTTGTACCTTCTCAAGACCTGTTATTCAGCTCATGTGCATATTATGACCCGTGTCATCTGATGTAGGGTGGGACCCTATAGATCTTTCACGTTTGGAGTGGATCGTACGGGGAATCACGAAGAGCACGCGGAAGCACAAAGGGAAACACGGGGAAAACGAGAGAGAGAATCACTAAACCAACAAGGAATCGATCACACAAGTGCTAGATGACCACACACATAAGAGATACACGAGATCCAAAGTCAACACAGGTAAGGATACAAAGGAACCGTTCTTCTCCGTGAGGAGGCCTTGATGTTCTTCCCTAGAGATGGGTCTTGAATCCGCTTGGGGGATCTTCTCCGAAGAGGTTGTGATCTCCAAGGAGAAGTATCCAAGTGGATGAGCAAAGGCTCTCACACAAATATGAGCTAATCCAATGCTAACTCTAGCTAGGAGGAGGAGGGGTCCTATTTATAGTCTTAGTGCAAAAGGGGGCGAAGTAGAGGGGTATATGGGCTTTGGCCCGAAACTGTGCGCAGACAGGCACCGGCCGTCCGCTGGGGGCCGGTCGTCCGGTGGCTCATGAGGGACCGGTCGTCCGGTGACGCCGGACGTCCGCTGGGGGCCGGTCGTCCAGTGGCTCATGAGGGACCGGTCGTCCGGTGACGCCGGACGTCCGCTGGAAGCTCTCTGGAATGGGTGCACCGGACGTCTGGAAGTTTCATACTTCTGTTAATTTCCCTTCTATTGACAGATGCCGGACGTCCGGTGGCTCCGGTCGTCCGCTCGCTGGAGTGTGGCCGGTCGTCCGGTCTGGGCTGGACGTCCGCTCGCTGGGGCCTGGCTGGGGCTTCAGGCGCCGGTCGTCCGGTCTGGGCCGGACGTCCGCTCGCTGGGGCCTGATCTGGCTGGGACTTGGCGGGTGGGGCTTCAGGCGCCGGTCGTCCGGTCTGGGCCGGATATCCGGTGGCTGGAGCTTTCTCCGGTGGACCTTCTTCTTGATCTTCGTGGTTGGTAGCTTCGCCTTCTTGTCCAATGGATGTAGATGCACCTTGGCTTTCCTCCAGGTACCTGATCACACACAAAGTGTCCGTATAAGGTAGTAGCCAAGTCTCGTGAGTAGAGAGAGGAAGTTCGGAAAGGAGCGAGTTCACCTTATCTTCGATAGCCTTGGCTCTAGCTCTTGTCATGGGTCCAAGTGGTGTTGAGGAAGATGTAGACACGTCCATGTGGATGAGCGAGGGATGATCCGCATCATCTCCCCCCCCCTTGGGAAGGATCCGACCACGGATCGAGATCTTCATCTCCATGGTATGGCGCAAGGTCCTTGACGTTGAAGATGTCGCTCACATTGTACTTGCCTCGTGGGAGGTCTATCTTGTAGGCGTTGTCGTTGTAGCGTGCTAGCACCTTGAAAGGTCCATCGGCTCGAGGGAGAAGTTTGGACTTGCGTTCATTGGGGAAGCGGTTCTTTCGAAGGTGTATCCACACAAGATCGCCAATGTTGAAGATCATGGGTTGCTTGTTGACGTTGAGCTTGGTCGCTAGTCGTTGTACTTGGCGTTCGATGGTGTGCCTTGTATCTTCATGCATCTTCTTGATGTAGCTTGCTCGTGCGCTCGCATCCATGTTGGTGCACTCTTGTAGAGGTAGAGGTAGAATGTCCAATGGGGACAATGGGTTGAAGCCATAGACGACCTCGAAGGGAGACTTGCCGGTAGTCGAATGTCTTGCACGGTTGTAGGCGTACTCGGCGATGGGTAGACATGCCTCCCACTCCTTGATGTTCTTCTTGATCAACACGCGAAGTAGAGTGGAGAGAGTCCGGTTCGTCACCTCCGTTTGGCCGTCGGTTTGAGGATGGTACACGGATGAGAACAAGAGCTTGATTCCGAGCTTGGCGCATAGGGTCTTCCAAAAGTAGCTCAAGAACTTGACGTCGCGGTCGGATACGATTGTCTTTGGTACTCCATGGAGACACAAGATTTCCCTACAAAAGAGATGTGCAACATGTGAAGCATCGTCTATCTTGTTGCAAGGAATGAAATGTGCCATCTTAGAAAATCGGTCCACAACAACAAACACGGAATCCTTTCCATTTTGAGTTCTAGGCAAACCAAGTACAAAATCCATGCTAATGTCTTCCCAAGGTTGATAAGGAATAGGAACAGGCATGTAAAGACCATGAGATTGAGCTTTTGACTTAGCTTTGCGGCATGTAGAGCATCGAGTAGTGAAGCGTGAGACGTCGCGGAACATCTTGGGCCAAAAGTAGTTCTTGGAGAGCGTGGCGAAAGTCTTGTCGCGTCCAAAGTGTCCCATGAGTCCGCCTCCATGAGCCTCTTGCAAAAGGAGCAAACGAAGAGAAGACTCGGGAATGCATAGTTTGTTAGCTCTCATAAGATAACCATCCTTGATGTAATATTGTTCCCAAGATGTATGCGTCAAACATTTGGCATAATGAGGTGCAAAAGATGGATCACTAGCATACAAGTCTTTGATGTGCTCAAAACCAATAACATTCAACTCAAGTTTAGTGACAAGCGTACATATGCGTGAAAGTGCATCGGCAACTACATTTTCCTTAACCTTAATGTACTTGATCACATATGGGAAAGATTCAATAAGTTCACTCCATTTGGCATGACGCTTGTTCAATTTAGTTTGACCTTTTAAGTACTTGAGCGTTTCATGATCGGTATGGATGACAAACTCATGAGGCCTAAGATAATGTTCCCAAACATGTAGTACACGCACTAAAGCATACAATTCTTTGTCATATATGGGGTAGTTAAGTTGAGCACCGGAGAGTTTTTCACTAAAATATGCAATGGCTCGTTTTTCTTGCATCAAAACTCCGCCAATTCCGGTACCACTTGCATCACAATGAACCTCAAAAGTTTTGTCAAAATTAGGCAAAACAAGAATCGGAGCATGAGTAAGCAAAGACTTGAGCTCGTCAAAAGCGATTGATTGCAAAGTTCCCCAAACAAAAGGAGCATTTTTCTTTATCAAAGCATGCAAAGGGGCAGCAATAGTGCTAAAGTTTTTCACAAAGCAACGATAAAGACCTGCAAGACCGAGAAAACTTCGCACTTGTTGCAAATTGGTGGGTTGGGGACAAGTTTTAATTGCTTCAATTTTAGTTTCATCAACATGGACACCCTTGGAAGAAACAACGAAACCCAAGAAAACCACTTTGTCAACACCAAATGTGCACTTTTTCATGTTAGCATAAAGACTTTCCTTGCGAAGTGTTTGCAAAACAAGCTTAACATGATCAAGATGCTCTTTCATGGTTTTGCTAAACACAAGAATATCATCGAAGTAAACCACAACAAAGACTCCAATGTAAGGTCGAAGTACATGATGCATGAGACGCACAAAAGTACCGGGAGCCTCCGATAAACCCATAGGCATGACTAACCATTCATATAAACCAAATTTTGTTTTGAAAGCCGTTTTCCATTCATCACCCTCGTGAATGCGTATTTGATAATAGCCACTTTTAAGATCAATTTTTGAGAAAAAGTTGGCTCCACTAAGTTCATCAAGCATATCATCTAAGCGAGGAATGGGATGCCTATAGCGAACGGTGATAGCATTTATGGGTCTACAATCGGAACACAAGCGGAAACTTCCATCGGGCTTAGGCACAAGTATAACGGGAACGACACAAGGGCTTAAGCTTTCACGTACATGACCGTTGTCGATTAGTTGTTGTACTTGCCATTGAATCTCCTTGGTTTCTTCAAGATTGACACGGTATGGAGCTTTATTTGGAAGTGGCGCTCCGGGGATGAGGTCGATTCGATGCTCAATGCCTCGAAGAGGAGGTAGACCTGGAGGTAGCTCATCAGGGAAAACATCTTGAAATTCCTACAAAAGAGATTGAAACACCAAAGGTAAATCGTGAATGGTGTTAGTTTTTGTTTCTCCATCCTTGCACACAAGGACAAAGTGCATCACACTCGATGGGTTCTCTCACACTTCTCTCATCTCACTTTTGGTGGCAAATAGTATGAGGTTTTTCTCTCTAGGCGAAGAGGCGCTCAAGTTTGGCTTGTGGCTCTCACTCACTTTTTGGTGGCTCACTTTCTCACTCTTCTCTCTATGGTGGGTGGCTTGCTTGTCGGCTATCACTTGACTAGGAGACATGGGTCGTAGCACATATTCTTTTCCTTTCATCTTGAAGCTATAGTGGTTTGTACGCCCGTTGTGGAAGACACCACGGTCGAATTGCCATGGTAGACCAAGAAAGAGGTGGCAAACGGTCATTGGGACCACATCACACTCCAAAGTGTCCTCATATGCACCAATTTTGAAGGATACTTGGACCGTATGCTCAACTCGTATAGTGCTGGAGTCACTTAGCCATTGAACCTTGTAGGGGTGCGGGTGCTTCTTCTTGACCAATTGAAGCTTGGAGCATAGTTCTTCACTTGTCAAGTTGTGGCAACTACCTCCATCGATGATGACCTTGACGGATCGTCCATTGATGCCGGCCTTTGTGTGGAAGATGTGGCATCGTTGGTCTTCTTCTTGTTGATGTTGAAGAGTCAAGACCTTGGAGACAACGAGAGCAGGGCTCGTATCTTCATCACAAAAGACTTGATCATCTTCATCCTCATTCACTCGCCTATGCATGGCTACTTGCTCAATAGCTTCCATTTCATCTTCACTCATTGAGTCGTAGGTGCCATCATTGTTGAGGATCATGGTGCGCTTGTTTGTGCATTCATAGGACTTGTGGCCTCGGCCTCCGCAAGTGAAACACTTGAAGGAGCTTGTCTTGACGGTCTCATCGGTCGGAGTAGATGACGAAGCACGCGGCTTGAAGTTGCTTGTAGTAGGAGGAAGACGACTTGAACTTGTGGAAGTTTTCTTGTAACTTGACTTGTCGTTGTTGCTTGGAGAAGGCTTGGTTGATGTCGAAGTTGGAGTAGTTGTTGAAGCTTGGTTGTTGGAGAAGCCGTAGGTCTTGGAGGAGTACTTGGCGTACTTGAAGTCATCTTGCACTTGGCGTTCCGCCTTTGTAGCTTGATGCACGAGCTCAATGAGGTTGGAGTAGGGTTGGAAGTCGGCGATCTTCTTGATGGGATGATTGAGTCCATTCAAGAATCGTGCCATTGTTTGCTCATCATCCTTCGTGACATTGGCTCGAATCATGGCAATCTCCGTTTCCTTGTAGTATTCTTCAACACTCTTTGTTCCTTTCTTGAGGAGTTGTAGCTTCTTGAAGAGATCGCGATTGTAGTAGGTTGGCACAAAACGTGCTCGCATGACATCCTTCATTTGAGCCCAAGTGGTGATTGGAGGTTCACCTCTTGCTTGTCGGCGCTCAAGGACTTGTTCCCACCATATGAGCACATAGTCTTGGAACTCAAGTGATGCCATAGCAATCTTCTTCTCTTCCTCATAGTTGTGCAAACGAAAGATCTTGTCGACCTTCAATGCCCATGAAAGGTACTCCTCGGGATTATTGCTTCCATTGAACTTGGGCATTGTGAATTTGAGTTTTCCATAGCGTTGCTCTTCATTGTGTTGTTGGTGATGGTGATGATGACGCCCTTGACATGGAGGGTAATCATCCTCATGTTTCTCTTGACGTGGAGGAAGTCCATGATCAACTTGCTCTTGTTGACCTTGAGGTTGAGGTTGAGCTTGAGGAGCTTGACGTTGCGCACGCGGTTGGTAGTTCCTCTCTTGGATTTCTTCTCGAAGGGCTTCCTCTTGATTGCTCCGTTCGCGATTGCGGTTGGCGATAGCTCGACTTGATGCTTGAAGGGCACGTTCCGCCTCAAGAGCTTGTGCTTCTCGTTGTTGTTGTTGAAGACGTTGAGCCTCGGCGTCTTGTTGCTCTTGATGTAGACGCGCTCGTTCTTGTTCTTCTTGGCGACGAAGACATTGTCGTTCTTGAGCTTGAGCAAACGCTACTTGGTTTGATTGGGGATGAGGGACTTGCTCATCGTCTTGCTCTTGTGAATGCTTGACATGTAGCGGGTTGCGAGATGCATGACGGTCTTGACGCGCGGCTCGTCGAAGAGTGTTCAATGACGGTGTACTTGAGCCGGAGAAGGAGTCATCAGAGTGTCGACTTGAGTGGCTCCGTCTTGAGTATGAGGATGTAGAAGGAGGCCGGTTCACCAACAAGGCGTGGATTTCGTCCATTCTTGCATCGTTCTCTTGCTTGTGCGCGTCGAGCTTGTTGTCGAAGTAGTCTCTTGTACGTTGCTCGGAGAGTCGTAAGTCGGTGGCGAGGTTGTCGATTCGGTCGTTCATTGCTTGTTGCTCTTGATGCAATGCTCGTTGTGCACCAAAGAGGTGGCTCTTGGTGACGTATGATGACATGTCATCGTCTTGCTCGATGAAGAATGGGTTGGTAGAAGTACTTGGCCTATCCATCATTTCAAGCAAAATGTGAGTGGTAGAAGGAGAAGAACTAATACCAATGTACCTTTGACCGATGTTGAAGATGAATCAAGTTCATTCAAATGCGGACAATGAAATAGCACTATTGGTACCAATTCTTGTCGGTTCTCACACCTACACAAGTAAAAGCTTATAGTGGAGCTTGGTTAGGATGGTGGCATAAAATTTGATGCAATAGTAAGTGAGCTTAAATAATGTTGGAAATGATTCACAAATTTGCAAATGCAACAAGTAGACCAAGCAAGTAATAGTACACGGAAACACACACGCAAATAGATAAGTGGGATTGTGCAAACCAAAAGTGAGCCAAAATGTGGAAACCACGAAAATGCTCTTGTTGCACAATACTAGAGAGACGCTAGCACGATTGCACAATAGGCGGATACGCAAACTTGTGCACAACCTACTAGGCAAAAATGCAACTATCTCTATCCCAAGTATGCTATATGTATGGTATTTTGGTGCAATGATCCAAGATGATCCAATATAACAATCTTAATGTAGTATGGTGCTATGGTTCTTGCTCATAAGCTCTTTGCTTATCTTTCCTCTTTGCTTAAAAGCTTGGGTGGCTCTTTCACTTTTGAGCTCTTTTCTCATGCAAAACTTCACGAACCAAGATAGCAATTGTGTATGCTATGAACTTTGTGACACACAAGTGTATCTCAAGATATGCACCACTATGGTATGGTATGTATGCTATGGAGTATGATCACTAAATGTGCACAAGTCACGTTGCCGGCAATACTCAATGGCTAGTCTCGATGGGTAAGCTACGCAAAAGTAGGGCCATGTGGGGTATCAATGCAATTGCAAGGTATGACAAAGATGTCGTCGAAGTTACCGTCCTTGGCGATGATGATACCCTTGCGAAGATGAGCCGTGGTGGTGATGAAGTCGAACCGTACCTAGATAGCCGAAACACAAAAGGATACGGGAGCCACAACTCAAAATCTCAAGGACCAAAATGTGTCAAAATCGTCATAGGAGGTATCGGGGAAGATTTTGGTGTATATGGGTTTGGAAGATATGGTGGAATGTGGGGTTGTGGTGGTGGTAGAACTGACAAAGTTCAGTTTCGTCAGGGTTTTACGGACGTCCGGGCTTTTATGGTCGTCCAGTCTTCGTCGGACGTCCGACATTTTCCGGTCGTCCGGAACCTGGGCGAAAGTCGGGCTCGGGAAGAACTGCGAGATTTCTGGGGAAGAAGAAGATGGTGAGGTCGAAATCGAGTGATTTGGTGGATGGAAAAGGGTGGGGAGGGTGGGGGAAGCTAGATCCACACGTAGCAACACAAATCCATGGACCAAATCCAACAAAATTTCATCACACCAACAAATCACAAAAAAAATTTGGGGCTATTTTTGGTGGGGATTTTCGGATTTAGGACTAAAACAACAAAATCAAGCTAGAAAACACGAGGTAGGGGCTCCAAAAACGTGATCAACGTGGCTCATGATACCAAGATGATGTAGGGTGGAACCCTATAGCGTCGATCTTTCACGTTTGGAGTGGATCCTACGGGGAATCACGAAGAACACACGGAAGCACAAAGGGAAACACGGGGAAAACGAGAGAGAGAATCACTAAAACAATAAGGAATCGATCACACAAGTGCTAGATCACCACACACATAAGAGATACACGAGATCCAAAGTCAACAAAGGTAAGGATACAAAGGAACCGTTCTTCTCCGCGAGGTGGCCTTGATGTTCTTCCCTAGAGAGGGGTCTTGAATCCGCTTGGGGGATCTTCTCCGAAGAGGTTGTGATCTCCGAGGAGAAGTATCCAAGTGGATGAGCAAATGCTCTCACACAAATATGAGCTAATCCAATGCTAACTCTAGCTAGGAGGAGGAGGGGTCCTATTTATAGTCTTAGTGCAAAAGGGGGCGAAGTAGAGGGGTACATGGGCTTTGGCCCGAAACTGTGCGCAGACAGGCACCGGTCGTCCGCTGGGGGCCGGTCGTCCGGTGGCTCATGAGGGACCGGTCGTCCGGTGACGCCGGACGTCCGCTGGAAGCTCTCTGGAATGGGTGCGCCAGACGTCCGGAAGTTTCATACTTCCGTTAATTTCCCTTCTGTTGACAGATGCCGGACGTCCGGTGGCTCCGGTCGTCCGCTTGCTAGAGTGTGGCCGGTTGTCCAGTCTGGGCCGGACGTCCGCTCGCTAGGGCCTGGCTGGGGCTTCAGGCGCCGGTCGTACGGTCCGGGCCGGACGTCCGCTCGCTGGGGCCTGATCTGGCTGGGACTTGGCGGCTGGGGCTTCAGGCGCCGGTTGTCCGGTCTGGGCCGGATGTCCGGTGGCTGGAGCTTTCTCCGGTGGACCTTCTTCTTGATCTTCGTGGTTGGTAGCTTCGCCTTCTTGTCCAATGGATGTAGATGCACCTTGGCTTTCCTCCAGGTACCTGATCACACACAAAGTGTCCGTATAAGGTAGTAGCCAAGTCTCGTGAGTAGAGAGAGGAAGTTCGGAAAGGAGCGAGTTCACCTTATCTTCGATAGCCTTGGCTCTAGCTCTTGTCATGGGTCCAAGTGGTGTTGAGGAAGATGTAGACACGTCCATGGGGATGAGCGAGGGATGCTCCGCATCATCATCTGTCAGTGTTTCTAAATGGTCAGTGTTTCTATATGATGCCAGCGTTTATTTATGACTGAATTTCTTATTAAGTGGCCAGCAACATGATTTATAATTAATTAATTATGACCTCCAATGCGCCAAAACATCTATATTCCCAGTCCATTTTCATGTCTGATGGTATGAAGTTCGGCGGGCACCGCGCGGCAAGCTACGCCCCCTGATGCACTACTGAGTGCTTCCTCTGTATGTAGAAATGACCAGGTCTAATTATTATGAATCCTATGTACATATGATCAAGTATCTATCCTTATGTGTACATAACCTAGATTATTGCTTCCTGTTACTACATCATTGACATGAAATGCTTCTAACCCTTTGTTCAGCGGCCCATCAGAATTGACAGCCATCATGGCTATCTAAATATTCTTCTGGCATCTCATAGGTGTCATGCTATGTTGTATTTTGCTTTGTTAGCGGGTTGGGTATGGCCTGAGAAGGTATTCTATTTCTATCGGGTGCAAAATAGAATCATGTGTGATAATGGAGAGAAGGATGCTGCTCTTCTCTCGAAGACCACATGATTCCTGCCTTTTAGTGATTGATTTTGCTGACTCAGAACGATGATTTGTTTGCTTTATAGTATCCATCTCCTTTGCAATTTATTTTTCCTTCGATTAATATCTAAATGTAATTTTGACCCGAAGTTCTTTATTCAATACATGTATAATAATTTTTGCTCAAAAAAAATACATGCGTAATGTGTAGCTTTTCTATCAATTGGAAGTGAGCTTCGTTGACCTGGTAGATTTTAAATTAGACTAGCCGCACCTGTGTATTTCTATCAGCTTTTACTATCTGTTCTTCAATGGATCAGTTGCATCAGACTGTAGGTACTGCTGACCGTAAAGCTATAAATCCAGCTCTGCATGCTTTTGTCCGTGCAACTAAGATCAATTTTCCGATTCATTTATTGTGAAATCTTATTCTACAAGAGGCAAAAGGTCATTTCTATTTGTTCTTAATCTTAATATGTATTCCTGCCTCCGATACCCTCACAAATTTAATGGATTCTCCTGTTATTATTTTCTTATAGTTTTATCTGGAGCATTGGCATCTCTAGCCGAGCCGCGCAAGCAGAAAGCGGAGCAGGAGCAGCTCGGGGAGGAAGCCAAGGTCTAAAATGCCGAATCTCCCAATAAAGTGGTACTATATACCGTTCACTCTGCATCTTCTACCTCAACCAGAATATAGCTACTAAACACATCCATCTTCTACTGAATCATGCACTGTACTTGCACTAACTATGTTGATGTTTGTTTTTCCGTGGGAAGCAAAATTCATTTATGTTAAATTAATGCAAGGTAACCAGACCCACCTTTGCATATATATTTTAGTTGAAAGAGAATTGAACCATATATGCTAGGTGCCAATAAAGTTATCTATTGGTTCCTTCTGTTGCTTTATTCAGCTTCTATTGGTTGTGTTTCTCACGAAAACTAACTTATGTTGAGTTTCTATTGGTTGCATGTCCTTAATTGTTTATGTTGCTGAAAGCACAACCACTAATACTATGTTGTTGATAGATAGAAGATTTTAGAAGCGCATTGTTTCGAAATTAAGAAATTTATGTCTCTGATATGGAAGTATGTATTATGTTGTTGTTGCCAAGATCTAGCATTCTAATTGTTGATCCTTTTCTAGAAAATAAGATCCCATAGTTATTTGTGTTGTGACTTCGCAGGCGAAAATAATTATGTGTGGTTTCATGGACCCTTACCTTATTGATGGGAACCACACAGAGCTTGAGGAGATGTAGGCCAGCGTGCCACCTCCTACGCTTTTCGTGTAACCGCTGAGCCGCCTTCTTTGCTTCAGAGGCTTCTTGTGTCACCATAGGGTTGTGATTCTTATCTGTTGCCCATATTGTAGGCCATGTAGAATACTAAGATAAAATAATTTTAATTTTATCTTTTATATTCTTTTATGTTGAAGAGGCTACACTGTATCCAGATCATTGTATATTATCCAGAGTGATTCTCCTTCATATAGACTAAATTATTTTCTCCCCATCCATGAGATGCACTATTTGAATAGTTTGCCTAACACAATATGTCCTTTAGTAGATCCGTGTGTCACAACATGCAAGCAAATCAAATGAAGGAGTGTGGACAAAGTTATATATCAAGCAAATCGAATGAAGGCGTGTGGACAAAGTTATATATGCAATAGTCAACCATGTAGTTTACTATTGTGCAGTATGAAAAATAGTGTAAATAAGTTATCTGAGACTAATACTATGGCCTGCTTTTGGTTTCTATCATACCAAACGTTGCTTTGGTATTTCATGTCACATTGTATAACAAATGTGCCGATGGCATGTAGATAGGGCCATGTTTTTAGATATTTTACGAGGTGATTACTGTTGTGAGTATCTACCATCACCTACTCTTTGAGTAATATCATATATATTTCCATCCTGGGGTATATTGAGTAATATCAGATGTTAATCGAAAAAGAGCTATATTAGGGGTTTGATCATTGAGCTTTTTTGATTAATTCCTTGATACATTTCCATCCTGATATAGTCTCTGCACTTTCATCCTTAATAGGCACACGCATGTGGGAGTTGGGTTTCGGCAAGTAGCACGTCTTCGATTAAGTTGTCCCGTTACATGTGCTAAATTTGCTATCCTACTAATGCATCATGCGGCTTGATCTTCACTGCTTGGTCATATCGGTTGGACCGGCATCCTCGCGCCAAGGCGTGTTGCCGATCTAGTTATTGGAGAATCCAAGGATCTTCAGAAGGTCTATGACATCATGCATCGAGTGTTTCGCATTGTGCTTTTGCCCAAGGTGGGAAATCAAGATGAAGTCCACGGCTACCTTGTTGACTTGTTGGTTGCTACGAAGACCAAGGTGGGCTCTGGTGCAACGTTTGATGTGTCCAACTGGATGTGGCACGAGATGTACAACATGGTCATCTACAGAAAGGTCCCTATTTATTCTCCGTTTGTCATGTGCTTTCTGAACTCAGTTTGTGATGTTCGCTGTCCTGGAGAGCTTCTCACTTCTCCAGATAATCTCACCGTGCATGAGGTCAAGCAACTCAAGAAGAAGAAGCATGCCGAGCCTCACTTTCCTGCTAATGAGCCCGAGGATGTCTATGCCACTTCAGATGATGAGGAATTTGAGATGGAGCCAGGGGCCAAGCCTTCTTGGGTGACCAAGCTCACTGCTAAAGTGAAGAAGACTTTGTGCCTTTAGAATGACATCCAGAAGAAGTTGTATAAGGCCCATGTCACTGAGAATCTTGCCAGGCGTCGTCAGATTGCTATGATGAAGCACCTCAACACGCCCGTCCAGAGTGGATTCAAGAAGAGCATCACCCCTAAGGACCGGTGGATCTCCGTGCACAGCACATGGTTAGATGATGAGGCTCCTCGCCAGCCTTCTACCTCTGTTGCTACTACTAATGATATCATGGAGGACGCTGAGAGGGATGATGATGAGGAGTCAGAGGAGGACTACTGAGCTTTGGGGCGCTAGCTTTGCTCTTTTCCTTTTTGGTGTCTTGATGCCAAAGGGGGAGAGAGTTCTATTAGGTCTCAGGATTTGCATGGGATTTGCTTGTGTTGTTTGTTATTTTGTGCTTCGTGTTGAACTTTAGTTTGTGGACCTTGTTTCTTATCTCGACTTGCATGGTGTGGACCTTGTTGCTTATCTCGACTTGCATGGTGTGAGACATGCGCTCCTCTATTTATCACTATTGTCGTTAATGTTGTTTATTTATCTGTTAAAGTCTTTACTCTCTTATTATGTGCTTTTTGCTTACCTTCCCATGTCTAGTAGGAGTGGTGGGTCTATAAAATCTAGGGGGAGTCTTGCTCCTAATGTATTCCCTTGCATTCCAATAACAAATTCTAATTAGGGCACACATCTAGGGGGAGTCCCGTCTATATTTTCTAGACCTCTCTCTTGCAAATCATGTTGTTGTCATCATCCACCAAAAAGGGGGAGATTGTGAGGACATTTCCCTACTTTGTGTTTTGATGATGACGACAACCCTTTGTTGGTCTAATCTTGTGCTAAGTGCTTCAGGTTCTCGGTGATTAGGCTTGCATCGGTTAGCCATTCTCTCTGGAAGGAAAATATCGAAGACGGTGTTTGTCTACGTGTTTATTTCTTTGGTCATAGGAAACCTATACTATTAAGAGGGAATCCACATCGGAAGGTGTTGGGGGAATCATTGCACGTACACTTCTTTCCTCACCCACCTTTGCCTTCCTTGTTTTATGAGAAAGAGAGCTCCCCTTCATTTTCAACTGTTGATGTGTACTCCCAGTGGTTGTACCGCTCGCTCGAGTGGTTGTACTGCTCGCTCTTGGCACTAACCCAACCACCACCCCAGGGGTGATACCTGGGGGTTGAATAGCCCAGTCATGACCAAGCGGTTGTACCGCTGCCCCCTGGTGGTGGTACCGCCACCGTGCTTAAACTTGACTGTGGTGTGTCATTGGCGGTTGTACCGGCCAAGTACCGCTCAACAACCAGTCCAGTTTCTGTTTTGATGCGGTACTTGGGCGGTGGTGGCCCGGTTGTCCCGGTTGTGTTCTGCACACCGATACCACCGGTGCACTAAGTGGTTCTACCACTTGGGACTTAGCCACCCAAGTGACCAGGGCCAGGCAGTTGCACCAGTGCTGTACCGCTCGATCACCACACTCAGGGGTGTCACCCTACTGTTTCAAAGCGGTGGTTGAGTGGTGGCTGAGCGGTTGTTTAGGTTGTTCTCCACAATCGGTACTACCGCCGGTCTGCCCGGTTGTACCACTTGATAGGGTTTCTGCAGGTTACCCATGAGTCCCGGTTGTACCGGGACGAGGAGCGGCTGTACCGCTGCAGTGCTGTTTTCGCAGTAACGGTTGGATTTTAGTGTTTTCTATATAAGGGTGGTTCTTCCACCTACCACACTATCTCTTGCCTCTCTCACTCCACCGTTAATGCCATTCAAGCTTTCTTGCCTAATCTCTCTCTCTAGCCACTCGAACTTGTTGATTTGCTAGGGATTGAAGGAGGAGAACTAGATCTACACTTCCACCAAAGGATATTTGATCCCCCCATACTTTCTTGTGTGGATTTTGTTACTCCTGGGTGTTTGAGCACCCTAGACGGTTGCGGTCACCTCGGAGCCACATTCTATTGTGGTGAAGCTCCGTGGTTTCGTTGGGAGCCTCCAATTCAATTGTGGAGAGAGCCCCAACCATGTTTGTAAAGGTTCGGTTGCCGCCTTCAAGGGCACCAATAGTGGAATCACGGCATCTCGCATTGTGTGAGGGCGTGAGGATAATATGGTGGCCCTAGTGGCTTCTTGGGGAGCATTGTGCCTCCACACCGCTCCAACAAAGACGTACTTGTTGGGGAACGTAGTAATTTCAAAAAAAATCCTACGCACACGCAAGATCATGGTGATGCATAACAACGAGAGGGGAGAGTGTGTCCACGTACCCTCGTAGACCGAAAGCGGAAGCGTTATGACAACGCGGTTGATGTAGTCGTATGTCTTCACGATCCGACCGATCTTAGTACCGAACGTATGACACCTCCACGATCAGCACATATTGAGCTCGGGGACGTCCCTCGTACTCTTGATCTAGTTGAGGCCGAGGGAGAGTTTTGTCAGCACGACGGCGTGGTGACGGTGATGATGAAGTTACCGGCGCAGGGCTTCGCCTAAGCACTACGACGATATGACCGAGGTGTGTAACTGTGGAGGGGGACATGACACATGGCTAAACAATGTCAACTTGTGTCCTATGGTGCCCCCTGCCCCCGTATATAAAGGAGCAAGGGGGGAGGCCGGCCGGCCCTTGGGCGCGCCAAGGAGGGGAGGAGTCCTCCTCCTAGTAGGAGTAGGACTCCTCCTTTCCTAGTCCAACTAGGAAGGGGAAAGGGGGAAGGAAGGAGTGGGAGAGGGAGAGGGAAAGAGGGGCCGCGCCCCCCCTCCCCTAGTCCAATTCGAACTCCCCTTGGGAGGGCACCTCCTGGGCTACTGCCCTCTCTCTCCCCTAAGGCCCACTAAGGCCCAATACTTCCCCGGGGGGTTCCGGTAACCCCTCCGGCACTCCGGTTTTCTCCGAAATCACCCGGAACTCTTTCGGTGTCCGAATATAGCCGTCTAATATACCAATCTTTATGTCTTGACCATTTCAACACTCCTCGTCATGTCCATGATCACATCTGGGACTCTGAACTATATTCGGTACATCAAAACACATAAACTCATAATACCGATCGTCACCGAACTTTAAGCGTGCGGACCCTACGGGTTCGAGAACTATGTAGACATGACCGAGACACGTCTTCGGTCAATAACCAATAGCGGAACCTGGAACCTCATATTGGTTCCTACATATTCTACAAAGATCTTTATCGGTCAAACCGCATAACAACGTACGTTGTTCCCTTTGTCATCGGTATGTTACTTGCGTGAGATTCGATCTTCGGTATGTCAATACCTTGTTCAATCTCGTTACCGACAAGTCTCTTTACTCGTTCTTAATACTTCATCCCGCAACTAACTCATTAGTCACAATGCTTGCAAGGCTTATAGTGATGAGTATTACCGAGAGGGCCCAGAGATACCTCTCCGAAACACGGAGTGACAAATCCTAATCTCGATCTATGCTAACCCAACAAACACCTTTGGAGACACCTGTAGAGCATCTTTATAATCACCCAGTTACGTTCTGACGTTTGATAGCACACAAAGTGTTCCTCGGTATTCAAGAGTTGCATAATCTCATAGTAATAGGAACATGTATAAGTCATGAAGAAAGCAATAGCAACATACTAAATGATCAAGTGCTAAGCTAACGGAATGGGTCAGGTCAATCACATCATTCTCTAATGATGTGATCCCGTTCATCAAATGCCAACTCATGTCTATGGCTAGGAAACTTAACCATGTTTGATTCTAGCATGTACTAAGTTTCCGGTTAATACAATTCTAGCATGAATAATAAACATGTATCATGATATAAGGAAATATAAATAACAACTTTTATTACTGCCTCTAGGGCATATTTCCTTCAGTCTCCCACTTGCACTAGAGTCAATAATCTAGTTCACATCACCATGTGATTTAACACCAATATTCACATATGTATGTGATTAACACCCATAGTTCACATCGTCATGTGACCAACACCCAAAGAGTTTACTAGAGTCAATAATCTGGATTGGTGTAAAACCTTGCATCAATGTAAGTCTTTATGACGAGCTCTTTTATCACCTCCATAATCGTGAAATATTTCCTTAGTCCTCACCTCACTAAGGATAATCTTGACCGCTGTCCAGTGATCTACTCCTAGATCAGTATTGTACTCCCTTGCCAAAATCATGGAAAGGTACACAATAGGTCTGGTACATAGCATATCATACTTTATAGAACCTACGGCTGAGGCATAGGGAATGACTTTCATTCTCTTTCTATTTTATTCTGTGGCCAGGTTTTGAGTCTTACTCAACTTCACACCTAGCAACACAGGCAAGAACTCCTTCTTTGACTATTCCATTTTGAACTACTTCAAAATCTTGTCAAGGTATACTCATTGAAAAAACTGTTCAAGCGTCTTGATCTATCTCTATAGATCTTGATGCTCAATATGTAAGCAGCTTCACCGTGGTCTTTCTTTGAAAAACTCCTTTCAGATACTCCTTTATGCTTTCCAGAAAATTCTACATTATTTCCGATCAACAATATGTCATTCACATATACTTATCAGAAAGGTTGTAGTGCTCCCACTCACTTTTTGTAAATACAGGCTTCACCGCAATTCTGTATAAAACTATATGCTTTCATCAACTCATCAAAGCGTATATTCCAACTCCGAGATACTTGCACCAGTCCATAGATGGATCGCTGGAGCTTGCACATTTTGTTAGCACCTTTAGGATTGACAAAACCTTCTGGTTGCATCATATACAACTCTTCTTTAATAATTCCATGCAGTTTTGACATCCATTTGCTAGATTTCATAAAATGTGGCAATTGCTAACATGATTCGGATAGACTTTAAACATCGATACGAGTGAGGAAATCTCGTCGTAGTCAACACCTTGAACTTTTCAAAAACCTTTTTCGACAAGTCGAGCTTTGTAGATAGTAACACTACTATCAGCGTCCGTCTTCCTCTTGAAGATCCATTTATTTTCAATGGCTTGCCGATCATCGGGCAAGTCAACCAAAGTCCACACTTTGTTCTCATACATGGATCCCATCTCAGATTTCATGGCCTCAAGCCATTTCATGGAATCTGGGCTCATCATCGCTTCCTCATAGTTCGTAGGTTCGTCATGGTCTAGTAGCATGACGTCCAGAACAGGATTACCGTACCACTCCGGTGCGGATCTTACTCTGGAAGACCTATGAGGTTTGGTAGTAACTTGATCTGAAGCTTCATGATCATCATCATTAGCTTCCTCGCTAATTGGTGTAGGAATCACATGAACTGATTTCTGCGATGAACTACTTTCCAATAAGGGAGCAGGTAAAGTTACCTCATCAAGTTCTACTATCCTCCCACTCACTTCTTTCAAGAGAAACTCCTTCTCTAGAAAGGATCCATTCTTAGCAACAAAGATTTTGCCTTCGGATCTGTGATAGAAGGTGTACCCAACTGTTTCTTTTGGGTATCCTATGAAGATGCACTTCTTCGATTTGGGTTCAAGCTTATCAGGTTGAAGCTTTTTCACATAAGCATCGTAGCCCCAAACTTTAAGTAACAACAATTTTGGTTTTTTGACAAACCATAGTTCATAAGGCGTCATCTCGATGGATTTTGATGGTGCCCTATTTAAAGTGAATGCAGCTGTCTCTAGAGCATAACCCCAAAACAATAGCGGTAAATCAGTAAGAGACATCATAGATCGTACCATATCTAATAAAGTACGGTTACGACGTTCGGACACACCATTTCGTTGTGGTGTTCCAGGTGGCGTTAATTGTGAAACTATCCCATCTTGTTTCAAATGAAGACCAAACTCGTAACTCAAATATTCTCCTCCATGATCAGATCATAGAAACTTTATTTTCTTGTTACGATGATTTTCCACTTCACTGTGAAATTCTTTGAACTTTTCAAATGTTTCAGACTTATGTTTCATTAAGTAGATATGACCATATCTACTCAAATCATCTGTGAAGGTAAGAAAATAATGATACCCGCCGCGAGCATCAATGCTCATTGGACCGCATACATCGGTATGTATTATTTCCAACAAGTCAGTAGCTCGTTCCATTGTTTCGGAGAACAGAGTTTTAGTCATCTTGCCCATAAGTCATGGTTCACAAGCACCAAGTGATTCATAATCAAGTGATTCAAAAAGTCCATCAGTATGGAGTTTCTTCATGCGCTTTATACTGATATGACCCAAACGGCAGTGCCACAAATAAGTTGCACTATCATTATTAAACTTCAATCTTTTGGCTTCAACACTATGAATATGTGTATCACTACTATCGAGATTCAACAAAAATAGACCACTCATCAGGGGTGCATGACCATAAAAGATATTACTCATATAAATAGAACAACCATTATTCTCTGATTTAAATGAATAACCATCTCGCATTAAAGAACATCCAGATATAATGTTCATGCTCAAAGCTGGCACCAAATAACAATAATTTAGGTCTAAAACTAATCCCGATGGTAGATGTAGAGGTAGTGTGCCGACCGCGATCACATCGACTTTGGAACCATTTCCCACGCGCATCGTCACCTCATCCTTAGCCAATCTTCGCTTAATCCATAGCCCCTGTTTTGAGTTGCAAATATGAGCAACAGAACCAGTATCAAATACCCAGGCGCTACTACGAGCATTAGTTAAGTACACATCAATAACATGTATATCAAATATACCTTTCAATTTGCCATCCTTCTTATCCGCCAAATACTTGGGGCAGTTCCGCTTCCAGTGACCAGTCCCTTTGCAGTAGAAGCATTCAATTTCAGGCTTAGGTACAGACTTGGGTTTCTTCTCTTGAGCAGCAACCTTTTTGCCATTCTTCTTGAAATTCCCTTTCTTCCCTTTGCCCTTTTTCTTGAAACTAGTGGTCTTATTGACCATCAACACTTGATGCTCCTTTTTGATTTCTACCTCCGCAACTTTTAGCATCGCGAAGAGCCCGGGAATAGTCTTGTTCATCCCTTGCATATTATAGTTCATCATGAAGCTTTTGTAGCTTGGTGGTAGTGATTGAAGAACTCTGTCAATGACACTATCATCAGGAAGATTAACTACCAGTTGAGTTAAGTGGTTGTGGTACCCAGACATTCTGAGTATGTGTTCACTGACAGAACTATTCTCTTCCATTTTACAGATGTAGAACTTATTGGAGACTTCATATCTCTCAATCCGGGCATTTGCTTGAAATATCAACCTCAACTCCTGGAACATCTCATATGCTCCATGACGTTCAAAACATCGTTGAAGTCCCGGTTCTAAGCCGTAGAGCATGGCACATTGAACTATCAAGTAGTCATCAACACGCGTCTGCCGGGCATTAACAATGTCTGCAGTTGCGGGCACGGGTGGTACACCTAACGGTGCTTCCAGGATGTAATTCTTCTATGCAGCAATGAGGATAATCCTCAAGTTACGGACCCAGTCCGTGTAGTTTCTGCCATCATCTTTCAACTTAGCTTTCTCTAGGAACGCATTAAAATTCAAAGGAATGGTAGAACGGGCCATTGATCTACAACAACATAGAGATGCAAAATACTATCAGGTACTAAGTTCATGATAAATTAAAGTTCAATTAATCATATTACTTAAGAACTCCCACTTAGATAGACATCTCTCTAATCATCTAAGTGATCACGTGATCCAAATCAACTAAACCATGTCCGATCATCACGTGAGATGGAGTAGTTTTCAATGGTGAACATCGCTATGTTGATCATATCTACTATATGATTCACGCTCGACCTTTTGGTCTCAGTGTTTCCAGGCCATATCTGCATATGCTAGGCTCGTCAAGTTTAACCCGAGTATTCTGCGTGTGCAAAACTAGCTTGCACCCGTTGTATGTGAACGTAGAGCTTATCACATCCGATCATCATGTGGTGTCTCGGCACGACGAACTGTAGCAATGGTGCATACTCAGGGAGAACACCTGTACCTTGAAATTTTGTAAGGGATCATCTTATAATGCTACCGACGTTTTAAGCAAAATAAGATGCATAAAGGATAAACATCACATGCAATCAAAATATGTGACATGATATGGCCATCATCATCTTGTGCTCATGATCTCCATCACCGAAGCATCGTCATGATCTCCATCGTCACCGGCGCGACACCATGATCTCCATCGTAGCATCATTGTCGTCTCACCAACTGTTGTTGCTACGACTATCGCTACCGCTTAGTGATAAAGTAAAACAATTACATGGCGATTGCATTGCATACAATAAAGTGACAACCATATGGCTCCTGCCAGTTGCCGATAACTTTGTTATAAAACATGATGATCTCATACAACAATTTATATCACATCACGCTTGACCATATCACATCACAGCAAGCCCTGCAAAAACAAGTTAGACGCCCTCTACTTTGTTGTTGCAAGTTTTACGTGGCTGCTACGGGCTTCTAGCAAGAACCGTTCTTACCTATGCATCAAAACCACAAAGATTTTTCGTCAAGTGTACTATTTTAACCTTCAACAAGGACCGGGTGTAGCCACACTCGATTCAACTAAAGTTGAAGAAACAGACACTCACCAGCCACCTATGTGCGAAGCACGTCGGTAGAACCAGTCTCGCGTAAGCGTACGCGTAATGTCGGTCTGAGCCGCTTCATCCAACAATACCGCCAAATCCAAGTATGACATGCTGGTAAGCAGCATGGCTATTATCGCCCATAACTCTTTGTGTTCTACTCGTGCATATAACATCTACACATAGACCTGGCTCGGATGTCACTGTTGGGGAACATAGTAATTTCAAAAAAAATCCTACGCACATGCAAGATCATGGTGATGCATAGCAATGAGAGGGGAGAGTGTGTCCATGTACCCTCTGTAGAAGGGAAAGTTTGCAATACAATAGACGTTGTATTGATGGGGTGCTAGTGCACGTATATATAATACAAAGGAAGACCTCTACCTCAACTATACAAGACTAGGAGGTGGGCCACAACTCCAATACACGTGCAATACACAATACACGTGCACTCCTGCTCGGGCACGGGTAGTCACGCCATGTGGTGGGGCAGCTGGGCCGGCGAGTGCCGCAGCGGCGGCGGCGGTGGAGGTGGCCGCTGGGGCACCCGGTGCAGCGGCGGCTGAGCCGGCGGCAGAGGGGGCGACGGGCGAGGGTGACGTCGAGCCCATCGCAGGGTGGGCGGGCGGGGTGCCGGGCTCAACCTCGTATGAGGGTGACGGGGACCCGGGGGCCCGCTCGGACTCGACCTCGGGGGAGGGAGTCACGAAGCCATGTGGTGGCGGCAGAGGGCGCTGTGCCGGGGGGGCCGCCGGGGGCTGCCGCCGCGCATCGCTCCATGAGGGGGGCGCGGGGGCCAGCGCCGAAGGGGCCGAAGCTGGAGGAACCTGAAAAAAAGGGAACACCGTCTCGACAAAGTACACATGCCTCGAGGTGTACACACGATGAGTGACAGGATCATAGCACCAGTAACCTTTGGTGTTAGGAGGGTAGCCAAGGAAGATGCATGGGACGGATCGTGGTGCGAGCTTGTGTGGCATGGTGGACGCCATGCTAGGATAATAGAGACACCCGAAGATGCGGAGACCATCATGGGATGGTGGTGTGCCGAAGAGAAGGTGGTGTGGGGCGTAGTTCCACCGAGGGCGACAGTGACAAATGTTAACTAAGAGAGTGGCGGTAGCGTGTGTATCAGGCCAAAACCGAGCGGGCACGTTAGAGTGAAAGAGTAACGTGCGAACGCAGTCATTAAGAGTGCGGATAATGCGCTCGGCGCGGCCGTTCTGGTGAGAAGTGTAGGGGCAAGTCATACGGAAGGTTGTGCCGTGAGAGGCAAGAAGTGTGCGAAGAGCGACGTTGTCAAACTCTTTTCCGTTATCAGTTTGGAGTGCGAGTATGGGGTGACCGAACTGGGTGGTGACATAGGAATAAAAGGCAGTAAGTGTGGCTAAAGTATCGGATTTACGACGAAGAGGAAAAGTCCACACATAATGAGAATAATCATCTAGGATCACCAAGTAGTATAGATAGTTCATGTTACTCGCAACAGGAGACGTCCAAACATCACTATGAAGCAATTGAAACGAAAAAGTGGAAACTGAGGTAGACGCACTAAAGGGAAGACAAACGTGCTTGCCTAAGCGGCAGGCTTCACAAGAGTGCTCGTCGAGCTTGTTACATGAGAAAGAGAAACTCCTAAGAATTTGGCGTAATACTGTGGGGTTGGGGTGGCCCAAGCGAGCATGCCAGAGGTCAATGCCGGCGGCAAGGGCGACTGGTGTGGAGGTGGAGGCGCCGGTGTGCACAGGGTAGAGCTGATCGGCACTATCACATCGGTGAAGGATCATCCGGGTACAGGCGTCTTTCACAGAAAAACCAACACCGTCGAATTCAACAGTAAGTGGGTTCTCACTAGTAAGATGACGAACAGAAACTAGGTTTGTGACTAATTCAGGGGAAACAAGAACATTAGACATAGTAATGGGTGTGGAAGTGGAGGGAAAACTAGTGCTACCGATGTGAGTGATAGGTAAGGAGGAGCCGTTGCCGACGGTGATACGAGTGGGTGTGCGAACAGGAGCGGAGGAGGTTAGGTTACCGGGATGAGCTGTCATGTGCGCAGTAGCAGCTGAGTCCATGTACCAGTCGCCTCCATCGACAGAGCTACTCGGTGACGACGCGGAGTGCTAGGCGGCGAGGAGGATGGGGTCCCATGACACAGGTACCGGCGGCGGCAGGAGGCCCTCGTACGGCGGCGCCAGGGCGGGCGGTCCATAACCACCAAGGGAACGCGGCGTCGAGAGGCCCCCGTAGGGCGGCGCCGGGACGGGCGGACCATAACCGCCGACGGGCGGCGGCGCAAGGAGGGCGCCGTAGCCGGCGCCATTCGGCTGCTAAGGCGGCAACGGGTAACACCAGCCCGGAGAAGTCACCGATGGGGCGGGCGAAGCATGGCCGCTGTCCATTGGCGGGGCCGGCTGCATGTGGGTGACACCAGGCGCGCCATAGGCGGCGGCCGCGCCGTACGGCAGCGGGGCCGCGCTAGAGGGCGCCAACTGCATGTGGGTGACGCCGGGCGCGCTGTAGGCGGCAGCCACGCCGTACGGCGGCGGGGCTGCACCGAAGTGTCCGACGGCGAATGGGCCGGCAGAGGCGATGGCGGAAGGGCCGGTGGACGCCATCGCGGGTCCGACGGTGGCGGTTGGGTAGCGGCGGCAGCGCGGAGGAGTCGCGTGGCGGCGGCGTGGGAGGAGTCGTGCGGCGGCGGTGGCACAGAGGAGTCGCGCGGCAGCGGGCTCCTAGTACGAAGAGACGCTCAAGTGCACAACCTGATGCTAGATTAATTGATACTCCGGCCAGAACGCACACGAAGTCACATACGACCAGCAAGCAACTTTTTGCTAGCTTTGCACTAATAGCGATGCGTGGTGTAGCAGCGATGGAAGCAGGGATCGGGTAAAGCGAGCACGCAGACGAGAGTTTGTGGCTAGCGGTGAGCTCGAGACGCGCGGGAGATGGCGGCTAGCGGGACTCGGACGCGCAGGAGTTTGGCGAGGCGAGCTGGCGAGACGAGCGAGCGAGCGAGGGAGAAGTGGCGGCTGGCGCGAGAGATGCGCTGGCAGCGGCGGCTGGGTGGCGGCGGCGGCGGCGGCGGCCGTGGAAGCGAAAAACCTAAAAAACTGATACCATGTAGACGGGAAAGTTTGCAATACAATAGACGTTGTATTGATGGGGTGCTAGTGCACGTATATATAATACAAAGGAAGACCTCTACCTCAACTATACAAGACTAGAAGGTGGGCCACAACTCCAATACACGTGCAATACACAATACATAGTCAACACCCTCGTAGACCGAAAGCGGAAGCATTATGACAACGCGGTTGATGTAGTCGTACGTCTTCACGATCCGACCGATCTTAGTACAGAACATACGGCACCTCCGCGATCAGCACATGTTCAGCTCGGGGACATCCCTCGTATTCTTGATCCAGTTGAGGCCGAGGGAGAGTTTCGTCAGCACAACGGCATGGTGACGGTGATGATGAAGTTACCGGCGCAGGGCTTCGCCTAAGCACTACGACGATATGAGCGAGGTGTGTAACTGTGGAGGGGGGCACCGCACATGGCTAAACAATGTCAACTTGTGTCCTAGGGTGCCCCCTGCCCCCATATATAAAGGATCAAGGGGGAAGGCCGGCCGGCCCTTGGGCGCGCCAAGGAGGGGAGGAGTCCGCCTCCTAGTAGGAGTAGGACTCCTCCTTTCCTAGTCCATCTTGGAAGGGGAAAGGGGGAAGGAAGGAGAGGGAGAGGGAAAGAGGGGCCGCGCCCCCCTCCCCTAGTCCAATTCGGACTCCCCTTGGGGGGCGGCGGGGGCGCCACCTCCTGGGCTGCTGCCCTCTCTCTCCCTTAAGGCCCACTAAGGCCCAATACTTCCACGGGGGGTTCCGGTAACCCCTCAGGCACTCCGGTTTTCTCCGAAATCACCCGGAACTCTTCTGGTGTCCGAATATAGTTGTCCAATATATCAATCTTTATGTCTCGACCATTTTGAGACTCCTCATCATGTCCGTGATCACATCTGGGACTCCGAAATATCTTTGGTACATCAAAACACATAAAGTCATAATACCGATCGTCACTGAACTTTAAGCGTGCGGACCCTACGGGTTCGAGAACTATGTAGACATGACCGAGAGATGTCTCCGACCAATAACCAATAGCGGAACCTGGATGCTCATATTGGTTCCTACATATTCTACGAAGATCTTTATTGGTCAAACCGCATAACAACATACTGTCGGATTTCAGGTTCTGGCAGACCCTTGAGGTTCGAACACTGGGGTGCGCGTGGAGATTTCGCCCTCTACCTACCTGTTCCTCGCCGACTCGCTAAGATCTAAACTACGGAAGGAACAACACAAGAGACACAGAGTTTATACCGGTTCAGGCCACCATTGTGGTGTAATACCCTACTCCAGTGTGTGGTGTGTTCGATTGCCTCTTGGGCTGTTGATGAACAATACAAGGAAGAACAGCCTTGCGAGGGTCTGTTCTTGGCTGGTGCGATGAATTGCTAGGAGGAGTTCAGTCGCTCTCTCTACTGGCCTCTCAATTCTGGATTCGATGCCTCTACCCTGGGGGTGGCTAGTCCTATTTATAGGCAAAGGCCCTGGGCCTCTTCCCAAATATTGAGCGGGAAGGGCGCCAACAATTGGCCATTTTGAAGGGGAATATCTGGTACACTTATCCTGACTAAAGTTGGTCCTCGCCTGTCAAAGGCTCTGGTGGTGACGCCTGCTTGGGCTCCACAATGACTTCCTTCCTGCCGTTGGGCTGGTCTTGGTCTTGTTGCACCGAAATGGATGCCTTTGCTTGATGCTCTCGCCTGCGCTTGCTCCCTTTGCACCAAAGAGGAAAGGAGGACACTGCGCGGGCTGGCGCCCGACTGGCGCCCTTGGTCGTCATGGCTTGCGTCATGGGCACCTCATGAGGTACCCCGCCTTGAACTCTCCGCCTCCTCATGAGCCAGCCTGATGAGGCCGTGCCTGAGGAAGCTCCTTGTCGTCCGCCCCGCGAGGCTTGGCCCCTCGTGAGGGTCTTGAGCTTGTGTTGATGAAGATGGGCCGTGCTGGGCCCCCTTTGAGCCACACCGCAGGCCACAGGTAGGCAAGTCTGGGGACCCCCATTCCTAGAACGCTGACAGTAGCCCCCGGTCCCAAGGCGCGCCCGGACTTGGCTGAGCAGAGAGGCGAAAGGGCAAGGGCGAAGCGCCGTGGGCCCTAACAGCCTGCGGCCTTGGGCGCCGCATGGCGGTTGATTGGGGGTGGGCGTCTCCACTTCCCCAGGACGCCTCGGCAACTGCACGAGTTGACAAGTCCCTGCATGCAAAGCGGGTCATGATTACCTGCGATCGTGGAGGTCGGCGGTTGGCCTCCTTTGGCTTTAAGTACGGCACGGCGCGTGCCCTTCCAGTCTATCTCTTCTTGCTTCTCCTTCTTCCCGGTCCTTGCTCCGTCTCGCTGCAATGGCTCCGATCCGTCGGTTCTCTGCGACAGAGAAGGGAAAGGCTCCCCGAGAGGGTCCTGACCCACTCCCGCTGAAGAAACAACTAGCCCTCTGCCATCGGGGTGAGGACGCCCATCAGGAAGTGTCGAGGCCCTGGTGCAAGTGGCCACCACCAGGGTTCCCGCTTCCCTTGTACGCCCACGTCAAGGGCCCTGAAGGAGTCGATGCCGAACGCCACGGGCGGCGCCGCCGTCGGCGCCGGCGGGTTACAAAGGTGTGCGTCTTTCCCCCTGGAGTCCACGCCGAGGGCTCCTCCCAAGAGTTCGTGCTTCACGCTACCATGCCTCCTCAGTCTTGGATTCGCCTTCCTCCTTTCTTCGCCTCCATCATTCCACAGGGGGAACTCCTGGGGCTCTGGCTGCAGCACGCCGGCTGCAGCACGCTCGCGACCGGGGCTGAGGTCGCGGTCGTTGCTCCGGGCGAGGTCTTCATGACTCGAGGCTGGGGCGAGATCGCCCGGGTCTGCAGGACAAGGGGCGCCCTCGCGATCCACCTAGAGTACGACGGTGCTTTGGTGATGTTCTTCAAGGTCTTCGACGTGGATGGTCGCCGGCTGGAGTGCTGCCCCGGGAGAGGCGGTCGGGACCCCGCTATGGCGAGGCATAGGCCGGCTAACCGCTCCCTTGGCAGCTCCTCAGGCGATGGAGGCGCCAGAGGATCCAGCGACTCCGCCGAGCTCTTCGCGACTCCGGAGACGAGCGACGACAGCTACGAGCCCCCGAGCCTGCGCCGCTCCCGGAGCAGGGCGGGCTCGTCAGGCCGTCGCCGCCTCTGATCTGGATGGGGTTGGCGTTGGTGCCTGGCGGCCCACTGTTGATGATGGCGTCTGCCGTGATGGTTCCTGTAGTTAGGACTCCTTAGGATACGCGTCTTTTGTTCCTGCGAGGATCCAAGAGTATACCCCGTGGGGGCTTGTAAGGTGTCTGTAGCTCCGTTTGTCATTATGATCCTCATCGTGAAGCAGTGCGAGATGCTTATTCCGTCTTATCTTAGTTTCTTCCTTTCGGACCTCACAAGGGCTTGGCGCTCTGTGCTAACAGGTCCAGGTCCCAAGGCGGCTTCAGCCGTCGCTGGTATGCCAGGTCGTGATGCCGTGGTCAAGGCCAGGAGGTGAGCGGCCCGGGGTCCAGTAAGAGCCCCTGAGTCGCGATGCTCAGGAGGTCCCCTTTAGCACTCAAGCAGCCATCGTTCGGTGAGAAAGGAATGTGACGTTGCTAACACGGGATTGCATTGTATGTGGTGACGGTGCTGTGACAGCTAGTGTTTCCGGAGAGTGACTTATCTCAAGAATCAGGGACCACTCCCTGGTGTGTCGCCGGGTCCATGCATCGGCGGGCGAGGGGTTGCTTGGCGAGGTCCTCGCGTGCCTCTCCCCTCTCGCCTTCGCTCCCCTTTCTGCTCTACGTCCTCGGGTCCCGGCCCTCGAGCGAGTCTCAGCCGTCGCTGGTATGCCAGGTCGCGATTCCACTTGTTAAGGCCAGAGGTTGAGGGCTGGAGAGCCAGTAGGAGCCCTAAGTCGCGATACTCAGGTAACCCCCTTTAACGTGCAAGTGGTTTGCGTGGACGAGAGTGAATAAGACACCGTGAAGGCCTCGCCTGACGCTGCTCCTTGAAGAGATCCTGCAGGCTCATCACAGAAAGAACGAGAGTTCGCCATGACAATCGACAGTCAGCCGTTGGTTGCTCTGGAGAGGTGGTGAGGCACTGAGGGCTCGACGAGGTGGCGCTATGCGGGGTTGCCACGGCCAGAGCTCAGCCATTCAGGTTTGTCGGCGTTGCAGGGACGGACCCATGCGCAAGCGTCGTGCCGTTTGGGAGCAGCTCCATCTGTTGGTGTCAGTTGAGCGGGCAACTAGGTCAAGCATGTTAATCGCGGAGGAGTGAATCCATTCAAATAGATGCTGGAAAGGCGGACATCGCTGGGTCTGGCCCGAGCGACTTGGGGATGATGCAGCCCGAGGGGCGCCCCAACAAAGTAAGCTAAAACATGAACAAAAGGGATACACGCTGCAGGGACGGACCCACGCGGCCTGGGAATGATGCAGCCCTGGGCTCTCCCAGCTGGAAATGAAACTTGAAAGATGTCACCTGATAGTGTTGACGATGAAGAGGTGTTGGTGTAGCAGACTCGGTGGGCTGCGGTAGCCGATCCTCACGAGCCCCCAGGCCCTGGGGCCTCGGGAGGCTCCGGAGGCGCTGGTGTCTCTTCGTGGACCATCTCCATCTCCGCCAGGGCTGCGGAACGCCTGACCTCTTGAGCCTCCAGGATGCCCCTCATGAGGCGCTGGTACGTGGCAGCCGCGTTCGACAAGCAATAAGGCATGCGAACGTAGCTGTGGGGTGGACCTTCGCAGCGCCCCACTCGCGAGGGCCAGAGGCGCTCCTGAGAGGCGGCTCGGTTGAGCCCTGGTATGTCGATGCAGACGCGCAGTCCACCATCCTCGCCTGGATGGGGGGCCACAGCGGGTAAGCGGCGGCTGCCTCTCATGACTCTTGACTCCTGTAGCTCTTGAATGGCCTTGCTGACGAACTCCTGAGGGTTTGGCCCTCCTTGCCTTGATCCTTCTTGAGGGAAACGTGCTTCGAAACACGCCTCCAAGTGGTGCCCAAGCGCCTCCCTCATGACCCTGGCAAGGTCGGCGGCCCTCCAGGGGAGAGCCCTCGAGCCCTGCCTGAGGAGGGCGGCGGGCGCGCTTCCCTATGCGATGGAAGGTGGTTCCCCCGGGCAGGCGCGGGCTCTGAGGGGCCTGCCTCCTGAGGGGCCGGGCCGGACGATGTCTTCTTCTTCTTGGGGGCGGTCTCGGGAAGCCTCCTGCTTCCGTGATCCGGGTCTTCCAGTGATGCGGCCTGAAAGGCTCGTTCCAGGGAGCACACTGCGTCTTTCTCTTCGCAGGGCACCGTGATGACTCCGCCACTTCCTGGCATCTTGAGGACGTTGTAGCCGTGGTGGGTTACTGCCATGAACTTGGCCAGCGCTGGGTACCCGAGGATGGCGTTGTACAGAAGGCGAATGTGGGCGACGTCGAAGTCGATGAGCTCGGTGCGGTAGTTGTCGCGTGCCCCGAAGGTGACAGGGAGGCGGACCTGCCCAATCGGGACCGTGGAGCCGTCGGTGACTCCGGAGAAAGGCTTGGTTGGCTGAAGACGATTGTAGGGCACTTGGAGATTGTTGAACGTTTCCACGGACAGGACATTGAGCCCTGCCCCGCCATCGATGAGGGTCCTGGTGACTAGCACGTTGCTGATGATTGGGGAACAAAGCATTGGGAGGACTCCGGCTATGGCCGCGCACTTGAGCTGATCCGCTGAACTGAACGTGATGGTGCACGCCGACCACCTGAGAGGGCGCGTGGCCTCGAGCTTGGGGAGGACTGCATTTACTTTGGGGGCGAACTGCTTGAAGATGCGTTGAGAGGCTGGGGCTTGAGCTCCGCCCGGGATGCAGGCGATCGCACGTGGCTCCTGGAAGCCCCCAGCCCCCTCGTCCTGATGACGGTCCTCATTTCTCCTTGGCTGCGGCGGCAGTGGAGGGAGGCCTGCGTTGCCTTGCGGGCGATCCTCGCGAGGCTGATCCCTCCAGCCTCCCTCGTGAGGCGGGTCCTGACAGCGATCCTCGCGAGGTTGGTCGCGCCACCCTTGGCGAGGGCCCCTGTCTTCCTAGTGTCCTGCGTTCCTTCCTCCTCCTCGACCGTAGCCCCGGTCGCTGTGGTCGGGACGTCAGCCAGTTCTTCCTTCTCGCACGGCTCGGAGCTCTTGGCATTCGTTGGTGTTGTGGGTGTGGAGGTCTTGGTACACGTAGTACCGACTGCCCTTGGTGGATTCGGACTGATCTCTGCCCCGCTTGGTGTCTGGTTCTGCCGCGAGCACGGCAGCCCCCTTGCGCTTCACATCCTTGGCCTTGGGTTTCTTCTCTTCTGGGTCTGCGGCAGGCAGCTCGAGGAGGGAGAGACGCCCTTCCTCAGCCTTGGCGCACTTGGTCGCCAAGTTGAACAGCTCCAAGGAAGTGCACAGGTCTTCATGCATCGCTAGCTCCTCCTTCATCTTGACGTCGCACACGCCGTCGGAGAAGGCTGAGATGATGGCCTCCTTGGTCACCTTGGGAATCTTGAGGCGTGCGTTGTTGAAGCACTGGATGTACTTCTGCAAGGTTTCCCCTGGTTGCTGCTTGATGCGGCGCATGTCGCTCACGGCGGGTGGCCGGTCGCGAGTACCCTGGAAGTTGGCGATGAAGCGGGTGCGCATCTCATCCCAGGAGGAGATCGTGCCTGGAGCCAGGTTCAGGAGCCAGGTGCGGGCCCCGTCCTTGAGCGCCATGGGAAACCAGTTCACCATGACCTTCTCGTCTCCGTTGGCAGCTTCGATAGCTAGCTCGTAGAGCTGGAGGAACTCTGCAGGGTCAGCCGTACCGTCATAGCGAGGAGGCAGGTCTGGCTTGAACTTGCCGGGCCACGCGACGCTGCGCAACTCGGTGGTGAAGGCGCGGCAGCCCGCCGTGGCCACGGGAGGCCTTGGGTGACGAAGAGCTTGGTCCTGCTGGTCCCCATGTGCTGCAGCTGGGAGCAGCGTGGGGTCTTGACGTGCTGGAGCAGGAGCGGGGTCGCGACGAGCCGGAGCGGGGAGCGCTCGGGCAGCTTCTCGCGGGGGAGGGACTTCTTGGCAGCTCTGCTCTTGCTGCGCTGGCGCCTGACGGAGCGGGTTCCACCCAGGGGCCACGCGCCTTGGGGCCAGGGCGCCTTCTTGAGGGGGAGGTGGCTGTGGCGCCCCCAGAGCTTCGTCGCCTGCGCAGGGCGGGGTGCGGTGCAGCGGGACGGATGGCGCAGGAGAGCCCTGTCGGTGTCAAAACCGGCGGATCTCGGGTAGGGGGTCCCAAGCAGTGCGTCTTAGGATCAATGGTAACAGGAGACAAGGTACACGATGTTTTACCCAGGTTCGGGCCCTCTTGATGGAGGTAAAACCCTATGTCCTGCTTGATTGATATTGATGATATGGGTAGTACAAGAGTTGATCTACCACAAGATTAGAGAGGCTAAACGCTAGAAGCTAGCCTATGGTATGATTGTTGTTGTATATGTCTCTATCGACTAGCTTGGCCTCGGTTTATATAATGCACCAGAGGCCTAGGATAACAAGAGTCCTAGCCGGATACGCCGGTGGGGGAGGAGTCCTTGTCTTGATCGCCAAGTCTTGTGGAATCTTCCTTGTATGCGGCAACTGTCCGGACTGGCCTATGAGTATATGACCATGGGGATCCTCGACCCAATCCACCTGATCGAGAGACGACGTGGTGAGTACCCCCTACTCCAGGACACCGTCAGTAGCCCCCTGAACCGGTCTTCAAGTTGGGTACGCTCCTCGATTCTTCCGAACTGTTCTTCATCTTCGGTCGTCGGTCTTGAAAACTGGTTCAACAAATCTTCTCATCTTCGATCTTGAGGATCGCCGAAATGCATTCGACGAGTTTACACGTCGGGTATCCGAGGAGCCCCTTTAAGTTTCCGGCCTTTATCAATGCCTTGTTACTTTTATGCCACACCTCGGGTTTGAAGTTATTCCCGGGCGGCAACGTCCTCTCGCGTCCGAGCTCCAACGCCGGACTGCATTCGAGGTGTCTTTTGCAGCCAAGCACCAATGCCGGACTGCTTCCCAGCTCTAACGCCGGACTATGTATCCGAGCTCCAACGCCGGACGGTATCCGGGCTCCAACACCGGACTATGTATCCGAGCTCCAACGTCGGACGGTATCCGGGCTCCAACGTTGGACTATGTATCCGAGCTCCAACGCCGGACTATATATGAGGTGTCGTAAATCACCTTGGTTCAAAGAAGTTTGAAGGAGTTTAGCCGAGCTTAATGCCGGAAATGCCCTCTATGGAGCCAACCACTAGCATGCGAGCTTTATGCCAGACTGCTTCCGAGGTGGTGCACCACCCTGAATGTGGGCCGATTTTTGTCAATATTTTTGATTGGTGCCAGTAGCCCTCAAGGTGGGTATCGGTCTAAAACCCGAGATGCACATGAAGGATGACATAAGACCGCTTATCCCCGTAGCCGCTGAGACTCAGGTTGATTTGCAAAATCGGTCTGAGGATCAAGTCCTAGCTCGGCAGAATACTTCGAGACACAAAAAGCGGCGTGCTCAGTCCTCGAGACTCAGGTTGGGTGCGGCCGACCAACCTGAGGATCAAAATCTCCTCGGAAACTGTATTGCACTTAAAAGTTTCTGCATTGGACAGGCAATGCAGTAGCCCCCGAGACACTGGTCGGGTGGCAACACCAGATCAGGGGATCGATGTGCCCCTTTAATATTTGTAAATAATAAGCCCGAAGCCCAGTAGCCCCCGAGCCTAAATGCGGGGACGGGAGGCCGAATTAAGGATCGATATCCATAGTAAAATCACAAATTATGTGTAATGACTCTATGTATCCAAGTACTTTAAGTCATGAATGCTCGGATCCGCATTGTACAAAACTTTGTTGACCGACCATCGGCTTCCACCTCCTCGGCCAATAGCCGAGGAGTGTTTGTCCTACTTTATAAAGCCTTTATGAGGGCAAAGATTTACAACAAACAAGGCAATCTGGCCATACGGTTTTATAAACAAAGGTACGCGGAGAGACATGTTATATTACTGTTTAACAGAAGAAATGTCTTCCAAAGAAAATAGTCCCGCTATCGGTTCCTTTCTTTGGGTTGTCATGCTAAGCATGATCATGAAACCTCAGCTCCAATGTAAGAGCAAAATATCGAGGATTTAGTTTGGGAGGCCAGTTAATAGCCCCCGGTAGTGTTCGGCGACAGTCGAGGTCAAGCCGTAAACACTTCGGCCATTGTTATGAATGGCCCGTCGTTTAACACCGTCATCGGATCGCCGACCAGTTTACGCTTATTGTGACAGTCAGTTTTCGGCTTTCTCCACTGAGGTGCTTAACCATGTGAGCTGGAAGCACAATCGCAGTGGTTCTCCCTTTGCACACCTAGCCGAACAAAGCGGAACATAGGAGGCAAGCGCAGGAGCCGGGCAACCCAACTATTGACCGAAGACACAATTCGAAACCGATGCATATATAGCAATATCCGAGAATGTTTTTGCCGAATCTCTAAAGGTGTCCGGCGTTGCACTGCGAGACTTGTGCTGAAAACACACAAATAGTTTAAAAGTGCCATGGGCTCGAAAAGCCAAAAAACTTATTCAAAAGGTTAATGTCCGAACTAGATCAAGTGTTCGGTGCCAATCCGAAAATTGGACTTTAGAAAAAAAGGTGCTTCTGCCGTGCTTTAACATGACACATCCTATCTCAAAACTTCAAGCGGGTCAGCCTACGGCTTCAACCTCCTATCCCGAAGGCGGAGTACTTCTTACTAGGCCAGTTTAGCAAACTAAACTCTAGCGGCTTTGAGAGAGAAATTAGGCTCCCCGGCTAGTGACCGCACACTTGTGTCGAAAAAAGGAGTGATAAATAATAATAAAAACTTTGCAACGACTAAGAAGAAAAACACTTATCATAAAACGGCTCATATAAATTTAAGAGCCCCCAAGTGACTTGGGTAAAAGAATGATTGCATGTACCGAAGTACTTATATCATATCTATGTTCAACCGAACTTTAAACGCGTCTTAACCGACCGTCGGCTTCTCCCTCTTCGGTCAAGGACCGAAAAGTGTTATGTACTCCATCTGTCGAGAATATCGACGGTGTTTCCAATAACCAGGCAATCAGGCCATAAGGCTGTAACAGACAAAGCGCGCTCAGGGAACTTATGCTATATTACTGCGAAGAGTAAGAAGCATCTTCGAAGAAAATAGTACCCCCACCGATACCTTTCTTCGGTGCTCATTGTTATTATGAGACTTGTGCAATAGATTTTTTGTACTCATGAGTTCCGTTGTGTGCCGACCATGATTGAAAACAATAAGAGCGCTAGCTTTCGGCTTCACCCAGTCTGAGGTCCGGCTCGGTTGACCCGATCGTGACAATCGCAGAGGTGCTCCCTTTACTCCCTAGCCGAACAATCGGGAACGTAGGGGTAAGCACAGGAGCCAGGCAACCCATCTTGCAAATCGCTTAAGTCAATATGGTGCATATTGTGGCGTAATACACGAACAAGGAACGAAGCCGTACAAGTATAACCATATGCAAGAGGAAAAAGCTTCATGAAGGAAGCCCCCAAGTAAACGAGTATTTGAATTTGCGCGTCACAAACAAAGTTGGGACAAAGAAATTTTTACAAGCAACTTTTTTTCGACAAAGTATAATGCTTGGCAGAGCCGAACACAAGTTAAAAATTTAAAACTTTGAGCATGAAGGCAACTTAGCTGGTTAATGTGTTCGGTATTGATGACGCGGTCCGAGCCTGATGCGGGACAAGGTCCCATCCCCCAAGCCGGTCCCGAGGTGGCAGAGCAAAGAGCTCGGCGCTCCGAAGTGGTGACATAGCACGGTCAATGCAGGACGGCAGGGTGATGCCGAAGTCCCCGGCATGGGGTAATGAAGTGTTTGAGGAAGCCCCCCATCCAGCCGAGGTGACGCCAAAGGATATAGTCCAGCTGGATCATTTTCTTGTGCACAAAAAATAGTGCAAACCAGAGATAATAGTAGTAATAATAAAATAAAAAAATCCTTGCATAACAAATAATTTATGCAAAGTGAGTAATAAAAGAAATATGGCCTGGCGCCGAAGTCAATGTCGATGCAGGGCGGCGGTGTGATGCGGTAAAGGCATGGCAAGGCCTGAATTCCCAGGTCGGTTCGAGTTCCGGATGCGGCGTTCGCCGGACTATGTACGGAAACTGACCGAACCACCATGCGACCGTCGTTAATGCGGCCACCATTTGATAGACCTGCGTACATATGACGGACAAACCAGAGTAATAATTCATTGGGAAAAATGAACCCTAACAAGCAAAAAATACTAGGATTAATAGCACCTGGCTTATTTGTTGTAGCAATCCGAAGAAAGGTGATTCCCAAAATTGGGACTCGATCCGCACACCTATCGCCTGATGGGCGATAAAGCAACGGCATGGCGATGCTGGCAAAGGTTGGCTCGCCGAGGCAAAGCCCTCGGTCCAGCTAACGTGACGGAGCTGGTCGGCCAGCGACGCCGAAGTCTCCGGAGTAGGTTGATGAAGAGATGATGAAGCCCCCGGTCCAGCGATGCAGGTCGTGACGTGGTCGATGCCGGCTTGATGAAGTGACCATGTGGCGATGCAGGTGTGCCCGCTCCGTGTAATCCGTGGGGCGGCGATGTTGGTGACGATTTATCCTTCGCGATGCCGAACTATTGTTCGGCTGGCCGAGATGATGATCCGAAGAAATTGAGCTCGGCTCAACAAAGCGACGACGTGTCTAACGCAGGTCGGCCGCCGTGGAGTGATGTTGTCGGGCTGGTTTGACACCGGCGCGACGGTGAAGTTCGTATTGCAAGAATACTTTTAATACTACTGGGATGTGTTTGAGAATAAAACACAACACCCCATACGAAAACTTCCTTCAAAAAGGATGTCCGAGATCCCGTTCATAAAGAAGATGAATTCGGGTCGGATTCGTTCTCGCGCAGAAAACAGATCCAAAAAGTGATGCACTAATCGGAAGTTTCCCGGAGTTTGGACGGTCGGATCGAGCTGAATTTTGGCAGGTGGTAGATATGGGAATTCCGCAGCAAATCAACGGTTGGATCTTCCAAAGGACATCCGAGCTAGATGCTGGATACCACGCCCTAAACTCGTCCGGATTCTCGTCCAGATTCAACAGGGCTCCGGTATATCGGAGATTGCCGGAGATTCCTCCATCGGAACTCGACGAAATTTTTGCAGGGTTGTTGTAGACTTAATTCCGCATAATTCCACCGAAGTAATCGTTTAAGCGACACTCGAGGAGGCGGTGGCGGCGGATACAAGTTTGCTGTCCAGAAAAACAGCACGGTCGCCTGAGGGCAATGTTGACGTTGAGCCCCCGAGCTCCATGGATGACTCCTCCATGATCTTGACAGAGATTGGAGTTGGTGTTGATGAAGGCCCTCATCCAAACATGACGATCGGAGGTAGGGCGCAGTCCTCGGTTAAGCCAAGGTGACCAGTCGAGCTGGTGACGAAGAAGCCGACGTCGCAGTTGACCTGCAGTCGAGCCATTGATCCTTTCGCCGATCACACAGCGGAACTCTCAATGAAAGCACCAATGTCGGTGTCAAAACCGGCGGATCTCGGGTAGGGGGTCCCAAGCAGTGCGTCTTAGGATCAATGGTAACAGGAGGCAAGGGACATGATGTTTACCCAGGTTCGGGCCCTCTCGATGGAGGTAAAACCCTACGTCCTGCTTGATTAATATTGATGATATGGGTAGTACAAGAGTTGATCTACCACGAGATCAGAGAGGCTAAACCCTAGAAGCTAGCCTATGGTATGATTGTTGTTGTATATGTCTCTATCGACTAGCCTGGCCTTAGTTTATATAATGCACCAGAGGCCTAGGATAACAAGAGTCCTAGCCGGATACGCCGGTGGGGGAGGAGTCCTTGTCTTGATCGCCAAGTTTTGTGGAATCTTCCTTGTATGCGGCAACTGTCCAGACTAGCCCATGAGTATACGGCCATGGGGATCCTCGACCCAATCCACCTGATCGGGAGACGACGTGGTGAGTACACCCTAGTCCAGGACACCGTCAAGCCCCCTGCGGCACGGACGAGCTCGGCGACGCGGTCGAGCCATTCTTTGTAGACGTCGTCGACGGGACGGTAGCGCAGGAGCTTGTTTGCCGCGATGAGCGTAGCTCGAGCCTCCATGGGCGCGCAGAATGCGCGAGACGAAGAACCAACTGGGGTGAGCGAGGGGGTAGCAGTGCGGCCGTCTTGCCTCACGGAGGGATGCTGGGACGATGCTTGCTGCTCGTTCCCCGCCGGGCCGATGGCGCCGTTGATGGCAGGTGACGGGGAACGACGAGGGCGCCCGCCGACGGGAGCCGTCTGGGCGATGCGGGAAGCGAGGGCGGCTCGTCGCTCGGCGCGGGCCCGACGAGCGTTAGACATGGATGCGATGGTCGAGGAAGAACAGGGCGACGGAAGACGAATTCCGGCGCACCCCTACCTGGCGCGCCAAATGTTGGATTTCGGGTTCCGGCAGACCCTTGAGGTTCGAACACTAGGGTGCGCGCGGAGATTTCGCCCTCTACCTACCTGTTCCTCGCTGACTCGCTAAGATCTAAACTACGGAAGGAACAACACAAGAGACACAGAGTTTATACTGGTTCAGGCCACCATTCTGGTGTTATACCCTACTCCAGTGAGTGGTGTGGTGGATTGCCTCTTGGGCTGTTGATGAACAATACAAGGAAGAACAGCCTCGCGAGGGTCTGTTCTTGGCTGGTGCGATGAACTGCTAGGAGGACTTCAGTCGCTCTCTCTACTGGCCTCTCGATTCTGGATTCGATGCCTCTACCCTGGGGGTGGCTAGTCCTATTTATAGGCAAAGGCCCTGGGCCTCTTCCGAAATATTGAGTGGGAAGGGCGCCAACAATTGGCCATTTTGAAGGGGAACATTTGGTACACTTATCCTGACTAAAGTTGGTCCTCGCCTGTCAAAGGCTCTGGTGGTGACGCCTGCTTGGGCTCCACAATGACTTCCTTCCTGCCGTTGGGCTGGTCTTGGTCTTGTTGCACCGAAATGGATGCCTTTGCTTGATGCTCTCGCCTGCGCTTGCTCCCTTTGCACCAAAGAGGAAAGGAGGACACTGCGCGGGCTGGCGCCCGACTGGCGCCCTTGGTCGTCATGGCTTGCGTCATGGGCACCTCGTGAGGTACCCCGCCTTGAACTCTCCGCCTCCTCGTGAGCCAGCCTGATGAGGCCGTGCCTGAGGAAGCTCCTTGTCGTCCGCCCCGCGAGGCTTGGCCCCTCGCGAGGATCTTGAGCTTGTGTTGATGAAGATAGGCCGTGTTGGGCCCCCCTTTGAGCCATGCCGCAGGCCGCAGGCAGGCAAGTCTGGGGACCCCCGTTCCCAGAACGCCGACACATACGTTGTTCCCTTGGTCATCGGTATGTTACTTGCCCGAGATTCGATCATCGGTATCTCAATACCTAGTTCAATCTCGTTACAGGCAAGTCTCTTTACTCGTTCTGTAATACTTCATCCCGCAACTAACTCATTAGTCACAGTGCTTGCAAGGCTTATAGTGATGAGTATTACCGAGAGGGCCCAGAGATACCTCTCCGAAACACGGAGTGACAAATCCTAATCTCGATCTATGCCAACCCAACAAACACCTTCTGAGACACCTGTAGGGCATCTTTATAATCACCAAGTTATGTTGTGACGTTTGATAGCACACAAAGTGTTCCTCTACTATTCGGGAGTTGCATAATCTCATAGTCATAGACACATGTATAAGTCATGAAGAAAGCAATAGCAACATACTAAACGATCAAGTGCTAAGCTAAGAGAATGGGTCAAGTCATTCACATCATTGTCTAATGATGTGATCCCGTTCATCAAATGACAACTCATGTCTATGGCTAGGAAACTTAACCATCTTGGATTAACGAGCTAGTCAAGTAGAGGCATACTAGTGACACTCTGTTTTGTCTATGTATTCACACATGTACTAAGTTCCCAGTTAATAGAATTCTAGCATGAATAATAAACATTTATCATGATATAAGGAAATATAAATAACAACTTTTATTATTGCCTCTAGGGCATATTTCCTTCAGTACTTCCTCTCAAAGGGAAGGAACTTCGGTAACACATCCTCGTCTCCACCGGCTCCACTCTTGGTTATCTCTTACATTTACTTGTGCAAGCTTATTGTGTTGTACCTCTTGCTTGCTTGTGTGCTTATCTTGTTGCATCATATAGGTTGCTCACCTAGTTGCATATCTAGACAACCTACTTTGATGCAAAGTTTAAATTGGTAAAGAAAAGCTAAAAATTGCTAGTTGCCTATTCACCCCCCTCTAGTCAACTATATCGATCCTTTCAATTGGTATATATGTGTGTTCTTGATCCCATCTTGCAAGTTGTAGACACCTATTACAATCTATGATCCGCATACCCCAAGGTGACAATAATTGGGATTCTTTCTGGTGATTACCGTAGTATGAGGAGTTCATGTATTCACTAAGTGCTAATGCTTTGTTTCGGTTCTCTATTAAAAGGAGGCCTTAATATCCCTTAGTTTCCATTAGGACCCCGCTGCCATGGGAGGGTAGGACAAAATATGTCATGCAAGTTCTTTTTCATAAACATGTATGACTATATACGGAATACATGCCTACATTATATTGATGAATTGGAGCTAGTTCTGTGTCACCCTAGGTTATAACTGTTGCATGATGAATGCCATCCGACATAATTATCCATCACTGATCCAATGCCTACGAGCTTTTCACATGTTGATCTTTTCTAAGTTACTTTGCATTGCAACTGTTACAATTGCTACGAAACTGCTACTGTTACAATTGCCACCGTTATCATTATTTCCTTACTACATTCCTACTAAAAAATTTGCTGCAGATACTAAGTCTTTCAGGTGTGGTTGAATTAACAACTCAACTGCTAATACTCGTGAATATTCTTTGGCTCCCCTTGTGTCGAATCAATAAATTTGGGTTGAATACTCTACCCTCAAAAACTGTTGCGATCCCCTATACTTGTGGGTTATCAAGACCGTTTTCTGGCACCGTTGCCAGGGAGCATAGCTCTATTCTTTGAGTTACTTGGGATTTATATCTGTTGATCACTATGAAGAATTTGAAAGATACCAAAACCAAGATCTATCCCTGTACTACGAGGGGAGGTAAGGAACTGCCATCTAGCTCTGCACTTGATTCACCTTCTATTTTGAGTAAGCTTGCGACACCACCACCTGCTAGTAACCTTAATATGTCGCAAGTAATTGATGATGCTACTTCTGCTATGAGTGATACTACTTATGATGATGCTAGTACCTTGCTTGATAACATTGTGCCACTAGGTGAATTTCTTGATGAACAACTTGCTAGGGTTAGAGAGAATGAGATTACTGAAACTGATGATATTATTGAAACTGGAGATTATGATTCCCCCTAGATATGAATTGCCTAAGGTACCTGAGGGTTATATTATGGATGAAGAGACTGCTAGAGACTTTTTTGCTTGCAATGATAGAGATGATCTTAAGAAATTACTAGTCAAGCTTAAAGAAAAATCTTTGAATGCTAGAATGCAATATGATCGTATGTTTGCTACTTCACCTATCTTTGTTACTGATAAGGATTAGTAAACGTGCTTCCATGGTTAAAACTCAAGTAGAACAAGTACTCAAGGCACAAAATGATTTGCTCAATGAGATGAATAATAAGAACAATGATACTGTTGTTAGAGTTATGACTAGAGGTGGTAAAGTGACTCAGGAACCTTTGTATCCTAAGGGCCACCCTAAGAGAATTGAGAAAGATTCTTAGATAATTGATACTGATGCACCTAGTCCTTCTAGTAATAGAAAGAAAAAGAAAACTGATAGGACTTTGCATGCTTCTAGTGAACCTGTTATAGACACACCTGAGAATCCATATGATATTTCTATTTTTGATGCTCAAACACAATCTGGTGATGAACATGGACCTAATGATAATATTAATGATGATGTTCATGTTGATGCTCAACCTAGCAATGATAATGATGTGGAGATAGAACCCGCTGTTGATCTTGATAGCCCAAAACCTAAGAATAAAAGATATGATAAGAATGATTTTATTGCTAGGAAACACGGTAAAGAAAGAGAGCCATGGGTTCAGAAACCCATGCCCTTCCCTCCAAAACCATCCAAGAAAAAGGATGACCATGATTTTGAGCGCTTTGTTGAAATGCTTAGACCTGTCTTTTTGTGTATGCGTTTGACTGATATTCTGAAAATGTCTCCTTATGCTAAGTATATGAAAGATACTGTTACAAACAAAAGAAAGATACCGGAAGCTGAAATTTCCACCATGATTGCTAATTACACATTTAAGGGAGGAATACCAAAGAAACTAGGAGATCCAGGAATACCAACTATACCATGTTCCATTAAAAGAAACTATGTTAGAACTGCTTTATGTGATGTTGGAGACATTGTTAGTGTTATGCTTTGTCTTTATATCGTAGCCTGGATTTGAATAAGTTGACACCAACTGAAATCTCTTTGCAAATGGCCGATAAATCAACTGCTATACCCATCGGTGTTTGTGAGGATGTACCTGTCGTAGTTGCAAATGTCACTATCTTAACGGACTTTGTTATTCTTGATATACCTGAGGACGACAGTATGTCGATCATCCTTGGTAGACCCTTCTTGAATACTGCAGGGGTGTTATTGATTGCAACAAGGGCAATGTCATTTTTCATGTTAATGGTAATGAGCATACGGTACACTTTCTGAAGAAACAACCTCAAGTGAATATTATCAACTCTATTGGAGAAACTCCAACAATTGCTATTGGAGGTTTCAAGTTTCATATTCCTACTGTCAAGAAGAAATATGATATTATTATTGTTGGGGACATACATATCCCCGTTGAGGTAACATAGTGTTATACGAAGATTCTTCGGTTTCATGTCATTCGGAAGAAGTTCGTTAGCGGGACTTGATCAACCTCGTTAATGGATTCCATTTGATGGGCATGTGATGGATGAATTTAGGAGGAACAACTTTCTGTACCCAAATTTTACTTTCTGCTATTTCGATTAAATAAAGTAGAAATGCTATTATATCTTTGTTTTCTAAATTATCCATGCAATAAAAAATGAACAAAAAATAAAAGTTCTCCAAATGCCCTGAAAATTTAGTATGTTTTTTTAGAATATTTAAGAATTTTAGGCACTAAAAATACCTCAGGGGGATGCACTAGTGGGCCACAAGCCCACAGGGCGCGCCCACCCCCATGGGCGTGCCTATAGGGCTTGTGGGTCCCATGTGGGCCCCCCTCACTTATACCAGCACCCATTCACTTTGTCTTCCTCCAGAAAAAATCCCACCATTGCTCAAACCCGTGTTCTAGCTCATTTTGCTGCCATTTTCGATCTCCTTGCTCAAAGCTCCATTTGCAAAACTATTTTAGTGAATTGTTCATCAGGATATGACTCCTCCAATGGTCCAATTAGTTTTTGTTCTAGTGTTTTATATATTGCAAATTTTTGCTGCTGTGGTGACCTTGTTCTTGAGCTGCATGTCAAATTTATATGGTCCAAGGTAGTTTCATTACATGATATAGCCTCTAGACACTTGTAGGAGTAGTTACTATTAGTTTTGTTGAGTTTGGTTCACTTTTATTTCGAGTCACTAAATTTTTTTCAGAAATATTTCAGAGGAAGAAAATGTTGAGGAAAGTGTTCCAAGGCGGTTCCTCAAAGAAGAAATCTCCAAGGCTCGCAATACGTGAGCCGTACCTTGAACTACCAAGGGATGCTCAAGTGCAACCTTGCGAATGGCCGTCAGATGATTTCATGACCAGTGCCAGTTTCTAAGATGAGTTCTATGCGTACGTGCATAACACCGACCTGACAGACTTCGTGTCATATAAGTGTCCTCAGTAATACAACCTTACCGATTCTTTTGTGAGGAGATTTAAATATTCTGTTCACCGCAATACGCATTCAGTTTTGTTTGGTCCCTATGATAAATCGTTTACCATGGACCTAGAAGATTTTAATGAAGCATGCAAAATTCCATAATGGGGCAGTTGTACTGAACCTCGTAAATCTGATTGTTCTGAGTTCCTTGCTAGCATTACTGTAGGAGAAACCAGAACCATAGCACAATCCACAATAGGGAGAATTCACTTTCCAGCATTACATTACTTTGCTCTCTTCATAGGAAGATGCATTAATGGTAAACATGATCACAGTCATCTTTGCGCCCCTGATCTCATTGTTCTTAAGAGCGCAGTAATGAATGATAAAAGATTTAATTTGGGGGCTATCATTGCACGTAGAATGCATAATAATGCTAAAGATGGAGACTTCTTTGGTGGAATTTATGCCACTCGCAGCTGCTTATGTTGCTGTCCCTATCGGGGATATACCCCACGGTATGATCCGGCTGGAAATATAACCTGAACGGACTTGGCGACTCACCAGAGACCCGGCTGATACTTGGCGACTCACTGGAGACCCGCCCGAACCTCGGCGACCCATTAGTGACCCGGCGGGCGGGTTAGACGATCGACAAGACCCAACGGCCCAGAAGGCGACTCGTGGGAAGGCCGGCTTATGTTCTGGTGGGCCGGCTTAAGAGGAAAGGCATAAGGAATATTTCCCTTACAAAGGAAGCAAGACTAGGACTCTACTTGTAATAGAGTAATCCTAATCCTACTAGGACTCCACATGTAACCCGCCCCTTCAACTTATATAAGGAGGGGCAGGGCACCCCAAGAAGGGGAGATAATCTCTAAGGCTAGATACAGTTAGAGGAGAGCTGGCTTATACAGCAACTCCCTCATGAGCATAATGAGACCTAGCCACAAACAGCATGTAGGGCTATTACCGGATGATGTTTCCCGGGGCCCGAAGCTGTCTAAACCCTTGTCTTGTGTGGTAATCCACCTCACGTCTCTCATCCCGATCAACCCCTCTCAAGCTACCACATAGATGCATTGGCCTCATGACTAAGTCCTCACAGTAGGACATCTGCCATGACAAATCCACAATAGTTGGCGCCCACTTTGGGGCCTGCGCACGGTGGTGTTTAGTTCTTGGAGGGATCTTTTCCAGGGGTCGAGAAGTTTGCAATGTTTTGGAAGAGGAAGAGCTGGCCAGAGAGGATTTACATCAGCTTGGAAGTTCATCAAGTTCAAATTTACAATTGATGTGATTTTAGGTTCGGGAAGAATTAGGGTTGAGATCAACTCCGCTCGGCCACTATCTTGCAAGTCGCCGAGGCGGAAGGTTTTCTGTCATTGTCAACATCGATCTAGCGGAGGGCTCAAGACTTGTGCCTCAGCCGCCCAGAGCAAAAGAAAATCAATCCTGATAGAGTCCTGATTTAGGTCCCAACCCGTGTATGTTTCGGAGATCAAAATCAAAAATTGCTAGTCCACAACCCGGAAAAGATGCCCACGACCTGTGGCTAGTTTGGACTTCGCCTTTTCTGTCCGAGTCCGAGTCGTCAGCGTGCCTCGTTTCCCGTCCGAGTGGCGGTCGCGCCTTGTCTCCTGTCTGAATCGCCGTCACCGACCTGTTTTCGTTGCCGACGAGCCGACTCTATAGCACTTGCCTCGACGAGCCGCCTGCTCCACTGTGGCCGAGCGCCGCCTACCTTCACGGTGCCACGTCTTGAGCTTGTGTTGGTTTTCCTTGAAGAGGAAAGGGTGATGCATCAATAGTAGCGTAAGTATTTCCCTCAGTTTTTGAGAACCAAGGTATCAATCCAGTAGGAGGCTCCTCAAAAGTCACACGCACCTACACAAACAAACAAACAACTCGCAACCAATGCAATAAAGGGGTTGTCAATCCCTTCACGGCCACTTGCGAAAGTGAGATCTGATAGAGATATTATGATAAGATAAATATATTTTTGGTATTTTATAATATAGATGCAAAAAGTAAAGATACAAATAAAAGTAGATTGAAAGCTCATATGATAAAAGATAGACCCGGGGGCCATAGGTTTCACTAGTGGCTTCTCTCAAGATAGCATAAGTATTACGGTGGGTGAACAAATTACTATCGAGCAATTGATAGAAAAGCGAATAATTATGAGATTATCTAGGCATGATCATGTATATAGGCATCACGTCCACGACAAGTAGACCGACTCCTGCCTGCATCTACTACTATTACTCCACACATCGACTGCTATCCAACATGCATCTAGAGTATTAAGTTCATAAGAACAGAGTAACGCCTTAAGCAAGATGACATGATGTAGAAGGATAAACTCAAGCAATATGATATAAACCCCATCTTTTTATCCTCGATGGCAACAATACAATACGTGCCTTGCAACCCTTTCTGTCACTGGGTAAGGACACTACAAGATTGAACCCAAAGCTAAGCACTTCTCCCATGGCAAGAAAGATCAATCTAGTAGGCCAAACCAAACTGATAATTCGAAGAGACTTACAAAGATAACTCAATCATACATAAAAGAATTCAGAGAAGATTCAAATATTTCTCATAGATAAAATTGATCATAAACCCACAATTCATCGGATCTCGACAAACACACCGCAAAAAGAGTTTACATCGAATAGATCTCCACAAGAGAGGGGAAGAACATTGTATTGAGATCCAAAAAGAGAGAAGAAGCTATCTAGCTAATAACTATGGACCTGAAGGTCTGTGGTAAACTACTCACAACTCATCGGAGGGGCTATGGTGTTGATGTAGAAGCCCTCCATGGTCGATTCCCCCTCCGGCGGAGCGCCGGCGAAGGCTCCAAGATAGGATCTCGTGGATACAGAAGGTTACAACGGTGGAAATTGTTTTTCGTTGGCTCCCTGGATGTTTTTGGGGTACGTAGGTATATATAGGAGGAAGGAGTACGTCGGTGGCCACCTATGGGGCCCAGGAGATAGGGGGCGCGCCCAGAGGGGGTGGGCGCGCCCTCCTATCTCCTGGCTGCCTCGCAAGCTTCTTGACTTGCACTCCAAGTTCTCCGGATCACGTTCGTTCCAAAAATCACGCTCCCAAAGGTTTCATTCCGTTTGGACTCCGTTTGATATTCCTTTTCTTCGAAATACTGAAATAGGCAAAAAAACAGCAATACGGGCCGGGCCACCGGTTAGTAGGTTAGTCCCAAAAATGATATAAATGTTTATCAAGCATCCCCAAGCTTAATTCCTGCTCGTCCTCGAGTAGGTAAATGATAAAAACAGAATTTTTGATGTGGAATGCTACCTAGCATAATTCTCAATGTAATTTCCTTTATTGTGGCATGAATGTTCAGATCCAAAGGATTCAAAATAAAAGTTCACATTGATAAAAGAAATAGTAACACTTCAAGCATACTAATCAAAGCAATCATGTCTTCTCAAAATAACATGGCTAAAGAAAGTTCATCCCTACAAAATCATATAGTTAGGCTATGCTTCATTTTCGTCACACAAAGATGTTCCCAAATTCTACACCCTCGATGACAAGCCAAGCAATTGTTTCGTACTTAAATAATATCAAACTTTTTCAACCTGCACGCAATACATGAGCATGAGCCATGGATATAGCACTATCGGTGGAATAGAATATGATGATGGGGATTGTGTGGAGAGGACAAAAAAGGAGAAAGTCTCACATTGACGAGGATAATCAACGGGCTATGGAGATGCCCATCAATTGATGTCAACATGAGGAGTAGGGATTGCCACGCAATGGATGCACTAGAGCTATAAATAAATGCTCAACAAAAGAAAACTAGTGGGTGTGCATCCAACTTGCTTGCTCACGAAGACCTAGGGCATTTGAGGAAGCCCATTGTAGGAATATACAAGCCAAGTTCTATAATGAAAAATTCCCACTAGTATATGAAAGTAACATCATATGAGACTCACTATATGAAAAACTTGGTGCTACTTTGAAGCACACTATATGAGACTCACTATATAAAGAACAAGGTGCTACTTTGAAGCACAAGTGTGGAAAAAGAGATAGTAACATTGCCCCTTTTATTTATATTCTTTTTTTTCTTTTTCTTTTTTTTCTATTCCCCCTTTTTTTTCTTTGGCCTTTTTTTTTCTTTTTGGCCTTTCCTTTTTTTCTTTTTGTGCAATGCTCTAATAATGATGATCATCACACTTTTATTGATTAGAACATGTGAATTACAACTCGAAACTAGAACAAGATATGACTCTATATGAATGCCTCCGGCGGTGTACCGGGATGGTGCAATGAATCAAGAGTGACATGTATGAAAAAATTATGCATGGTGGCTTTGCCACAAATATGATGTCAACTACATGATCAATGCAATGGCAATATGACAAAATTAATGTATGTCATGATGATGAGAACAGAACGGTGGAAAGTTGCATGGCAATATATCTCGGAATGGCTATGGAAATGCCATAATAGGTAGGTATGGTGGCTGTTTTGAGTAAGATATAAGGAGGTTTATGTGTGATAGAGCATATCATATCACGGGGTTTGGATGCACCGGCGAAGTTTGCACCAACTCTCATGGTGAGAAAGGGCAATGCACGGTACCGAAGAGGCTAGCAATGATGGAAAGGTAAAAGTGCGTATAATCCATGGACTCAACATTAGTCAAAAGAACTCATATACTTATTGCAAAAATTTAGAAGTCATCAAAAATCAAGCACTACACGCATGCTCCTAGAGGGATAGATTGGTAGGAAAAGACCATCGCTCGTCCCCGACCGCCACTCATAAGGATGCACAAGCCAGGTACACTTCATGTTTCAAATTTGTTACACAACTTTAACCATACGTGCATGCTACGGGATTTGCTAACTTCAACACAAGCATTCTTTAAATTCATAATCACCCAACTAGCATGACTTTAATATTACTACCTCCATATCTCAAAACAATTATCAAGTATCAAATTGATCATAACATCCAATTCACTTCCTATGATAGTTTTTATTATACCCAACTTGGATGCCTACCATTCCAGGACCAATTTATAACCACAGAAAATACCATGATGTTCTAAAAGACTCTCAAAATATTATAAGTGAATCATGAGAGACTAGCAATTTCTATAAAATTAAGCCACCGTTGTGCTCTAAAAGATATAAGTGAAGTACTAGAGCAAAAACTATCAAGCTCAAAAGATATAAGTGAAGCACATAGAGTATTCTAGCAAATTTCAATCAAGTGGAATTCTCCCAAAAGGTGTGTACAGCAAGGATGATCATGGAAAACTAAAAAGAAAATGCTAATATAATACACGACGCTCCAAGCAAAACACATATCATGTGGCGAATAAAAATATAGCTCCAAGTAGAGTTACCAATGAACAAAGACGAAAGAGGGGATGCCTTCCCGGGGCATCCCCAAGCTTAGGATTTTGGCTATATTTGAATATCTTGGGGTGACATGGGAATCCCCAAGCTTAGTCTCTTGCCACTCCTTATTCCATAGTCCATCAAAGCCTTACCCAAAACTTGAAAACTTCACAACACAAAACTCAATAGGAAATCTTATAAGCTCCGTTAGTGAAAGAAAACAAAACCACCACATAAGGTACTGTAATGAACTCATTCTTTATTTCTTTTGATGTTAAACATACTATATTCCAACTTCTCCATGGTTTATAAACTATTTTACTAGCCATAGATGCATCAAAATAAGCAAACAACACACGAAAAACAGAATCTGTCAAAAACAGAACAGTCTGTAGCAATCTGTAACTAACGCAAACTTCTGGAACTCTAAAAATCCTACCAAAATAGGAAGTCATGGAAAAGTTCTATATTGATCAGAAGAAAAAAGAATCAACGCAAAAGCACGTTTCTGTGATTTAACAAAACTAACTTCGTGCGCGCAAAGTTTCTGTTTTTCAGCAGAATCAAATTAACTATCACCATAGGTTATCCTATAGGTTCTACTTGGCACAAACACTAATTAAAACATAAAAACACATCTAAACATAAGGTAGATGCAAAATTTATTACTAAACAGAAACATATACAAAAAACACAAATAAAATTGGGTTGCCTCCCAACTAGCGCTATCGTTTAACGCCCCTAGCTAGGCATAAAAGCGAAGATAGATCTAAGTAGTGCTATCTTTGGCACCCAAGTCATAAGTAGCCCGCATGATAGATTCATAAGGTAATCTGACTTTATTTCTTGGGAAGTGCTCCATGTCTTTCTTTAATGGAAATTGGAATCTAATATTCCCTTCCTTCATATCAATAATCGCACCAATCGTTCTAAGGAAAGGTCTACCAAGAATAATAGGGCAAGAAAGATTGCAATCTATATCAAGAACGATAAAATCTACGGGCACCAAATTTCTATTTGCAACAATTAGAACATCATTGATCCTTCCCATTGGCTTTTTAATGGTGGAATCCGCAAGGTGCAAATTTAAAGAGCAATCATCAAGATCATGGAAACCTAGAATATCACATAAAGTTTTCGGAATCATGGAAACACTAGCACCCAAATCACACAAAGCAAAACACTCATGATCTTTAATTCTAATCTTTATAGTAGGTTCCCATTCATCATTAAGTTTTCTAGGTATAGAAACTTCCAAATTAAGTTTTTCATCATAAGATTGCATCAAGGCATCAACGATATGTTTGGTAAAAGCTTTATTTTGACTATAAGCATGAGGAGAATTAACAATGGATTGCAATAAAGAAATACAACAACAATTATCATAATAAAATTCCTTGAAATCCGAGATAGTGGGTTCAATACTATTTAAAGTCATGACCTCTTCAATCCCACCTTTACCAAATTTAGCATCAAGATCTAAAAACTCCGAATTATTGGGACGCCTTCTAACTAAAGTTCACTCATCTCCAGTGCCATTATTATGAAGATTCATATTGTAAAACAAAGATCTAATAGGGGACACATCAATAACTTTAAGATCTTCATCACTATTTTCATTGAAACTAGAAGAACATGCCTTTACAAAGCAATCTTTCTTAGCACGCAATCTAGCGGTTCTTTCCTTGCACTCATCAATGGAAATTCTCATGGCTTTGAGAGACTCATTGATATCATGCTTACGAGGAGTAGATCTAAGTTTGAGAGAATCAACATCAAGCAAAAAGTCTATCAACGTTCCTAGCCAAATCATCAACTTTGAGAAATTTTTCTTCAAGCAAGGCATTGGAATTCTTTTGAGAAATCATAAATTCTTTCACACTATTCTCAAAATCAGAGGGCATCTTATTAAAATTACCATAAGAATTATTGTAGGAATTTCCATAATTATTAGAGGAATTACTAGGGAACGGTCTAGAATTAAAGTTTCCTCTAAAGCATTGTTTCCAAAACTATTCCTACCAACAAAATTCACATCCATAGATTCATTATTATTCTCAATCAAAGTAGACAAAGGCATATCATTGGGATCAAGAGGAGTGTTTTTAGTAGCAAATAATTTCATAAGTTCATCCATCTTTCCACTCAAAACATTGATTTCTTCTATAACATGCACTTTTTTACTAGTAGATCTTTCGGTGTGCCATTGAGAATAATTAGCCATAATATTATCAAGAAGTTTTGTAGCATCTCCTAACGTGATTTCCATAAACGTGCCTCCCGCGGCCGAATCTAAAAGATTTCTAGAAGCAAAGTTCAAACCGGCATAAATTTTTTGTATGATCATCCATAAATTCAAACCATGAGTACGGCAATTGCGAATCATCAATTTCATTCTTTCCCAAGATTGGGAAACATGCTCATGATCAAGTTGTTTAAAATTCATAATATCGTTCCTAAGAGTGATAATCTTAGCGGGAGGAAAATACTTAGAGATAAAAGCATCTTTGCACTTGTTCCAAGAATCAATACTATTTTTCGGCAAAGACGAAAACCAAACTTTAGCACGATCTCTAAGTGAAAACGGAAATAACTTCAATTTAACAATATCATTATCCGTATCTTTCTTCTTTTGCATATCACACAAATCAACAAAGTTGTTTAGATGAGTAGCGGCATCTTCACTAGGAAGGCCGGCGAATTGATCTTTCATAACAAGATTCAACAAAGTAGTATTGATATCACAAGACTCAACATCATTAAGAGGAGCAATCGGAGTACTAAGGAAATCATTATTATTGCTATTGGACAAATCACACAATTTGGTATTATCTTGCGCCATGGCAACAAGTAATCCAACACACAAGCAAACAGAAAAAAGGCAAGCGGAAAAGTGAGAAGATGATTGGGAAAGAGAGGGCAAATAAACCGGCAAGGGTGAAGTGGTGGAGAGGAAAACGAGAGGCAAATGGCAAATAATTTAAATGCGATGGAGATGAGTTTGTGATGGGTACTTGGTATGTCTTGATTTGAGGGAAGACCTCCCTGGCAACGGTGCCAGAAATCCTTCTTGCTACGTCTTGAGCTTGCATTGGTTTTCCTTGAAGAGGAAAGGGTGATGCAGCAATAGTAGCGTAAGTATTTCCCTAAGTTTTTGAGAACCAAGGTATCAATCCAATAGGAGGCTCCTCAAAAGTCCCACGCACCTACACAAACAAACAAAGAACTCGCAACCAACGTAATAAAGGGGTTGTCAATCCCTTCACGGCCACTTGCGAAAGTGAGATCTGATAGAGATAGTATGATAAGATAAATATATTTTTTGTATTTTATAATATAGATGCAAAAAGTAAAGATGCAAATAAAATTAGATTGAAAGCTTATATGATAAAAGATAGACCCGGGGGCCATAGGTTTCACTAGTGGCTTCTCTCAAGATAGCATAAGTATTACGGTGGGTGAACAAATTACTGTCGAGCAATTGATGGAAAAGCGAATAATTATGACATTATCTAGGCATGATCATGTATATAGGCATCACGTCCACGACAAGTAGACCGACTCCTTCCTGCATCTAATACTATTACTCCACACATCGACTGCTATCCAACATGCATCTAGAGTATTAAGTTCATAAGAATAGAGTAACGCATTAAGAAAGATGACATGATGTAGAGGGATAAACTCAAGAAATATGATATAAACCCCATCTTTTTATCCTCGATGGCAACAATACAATACGTGCCTTGCAACCCTTTCTGTCACTGGGTAAGGACACCGCAAGATTGAACCCAAAGCTAAGCACTTCTCCCATGGCAAGAAAGATCAATCTAGTAGGCCAAACCAAACTGATAATTCGAAGAGACTTGCAAAGATAACTCAATCATACATAAAAGAATTTAGAGAAGATTCAAATATTTCTCATAGATAAACTTGATCATAAACCCACAATTCACCGGATCTCGACAAACACACCGCAAAAAGAGTTTACATCAAATAGATCTCCAGAAGAGAGGGGGAGAACATTGTATTGAGATCCAAAAAGAGAGAAGAAGCCATCTAGCTAATAACTATGGACCCGAAGGTCTGTGGTAAACTACTCACAACTCATCGGAGGGGCTATGGTGTTGATGTAGAAGCCCTCCATGGTCGATTCCCCCTCCGGCGGAGCGCCGGCGAAGGCTCCAAGATGGGATCTCGCGGATACAGAAGTTTACGGCAGTGGAAATTGATTTTCGTTGGCTCCCTGGATGTTCTCGGGGTACGTAGGTATATATAGGAGGAAGGAGTACGTCGGTGGCCACCCGTGGGGCCCAGGAGATAGGGGCGCGCCTAGAGGGGGTGGGCGCGCCCTCCTATCTCCTGGCCGTCTCGCAAGCTTCTTGACTTGCACTCCAAGTTCTCCGGATCACATTCTTTCCAAAAATCACGCTCCCGAAGGTTTCATTCCGTTTGGACTCCGTTTGATATTCCTTTTTGTCGAAATACTGAAATAGGCAAAAAAACAGCAATACGGGCTGGGCCTCCGATTAGTAGGTTAGTTCGAAAAATGATATAAATGTGTAAAATAAAGCCCATAAACATCCAAAAGGGGCAATATAATAGCATGGAACAATCAAAAATTATAGATACGTTGGAGACGTATCACACGGCAAGGGCTAAGTCACCGCCTCCTGACACTCTAGCCGCGGCTGACGCACCGAGCCGCCCCTCGCTCCAAGGCCGACCCTGTTAGCCGCCTCTCCACCGCGCTGAGCCGCCTTCACCAAGTCATTTGCCGGAGTACCCCAAACAGCGGGTTCGCCGGGGCACCATTGAGCGGCCCACATCTCCGAGCCACCAATAAGCTCACCCTCACAGGCCTCAAGCCGCATCCACGGCCACCCACTCCCTGCCATCACCGAGCCACCACTTCGCTGTGCGCCACCGCCTATGAATTGCTATGCCAGTATTGAGCCTCCATCAAGAGAATGCAATCGAACAACAGGTTCCAACTGCGGTTTCAGTAACATCTGCTAACTCATATCAGAATCCAGAGCCAAGAGTACAACAGGGGTGATTCAGTTTGATTCAAAACTTTCTGCTAAGAGCCAAAGTCAACCCAGTCATCAAGTACTTTCAATTAGTACTCCTGTTCATCACGTGGAGGTTTGATGACCCACAAGTGTAGGGGATCTATCGTAGTCTTTTTGATAAGTAAGAGTGTCGAACCCAACGAGGAGCAGAAGGAAATGATAAGCGGTTTTCAGTAAGGTTTTCTCTGCAAGCACTGAAATAATAGGTAATAGATAGTTTTGTGATAAGATAAATAGTAACGAGTGACAAATAAATAAAGTAAATAAAGTGCATCAAGGTGGCCCAATCCTTTATGTTGCAAAGGATAAGCCTGGACAATTTCTAATAATGAGAAAGGAGCTCCCGAGGACACATGGGAATTATCGCCAAGCTAGTTTTCATCACGTTCATATGATTCGCGTTCGGTACTTTGATAATTTGATATGTGGGTGGACCAGTGCTTGGGTTCTGCCCTTACTTGGACAGGCATCCCAGTTATGATTAACCCCTATTGCAAGCGTCCGCAACTACAAAAGAAGTATTAAGGTAAACCTAACCACAACATTAAACATATGGATCCATATCAGCCCCTAACGAAGCAATGCATAAACTAGGGTTTAAGCTTCTGTCACTCTAGCAACCCATCATCTACTTATTACTTCCCCATGCCTTCCTCTAGGCCCAAATAATGGTGAAGTGTCATGTGGTCGACGTTCACATAACACCACTAGAGGAAAAGACAACATACATCTCATCAAAATATCGAACGAATACCAAATTCACATGACTACTAATAGCAAGACTTCACCCATGTCCTCAGGAACAAACGTAACTACTCACAAAGCATATTCATGTTCATAATCAGAGGGGTAATAATATGCATTAAGGATCTGAACATATGATCTTCCACCAAGTAAACCAATTAGCATCAACTACAAGGAGTAATCAACACTACTAGCAACCCACAGGTACCAATTTGTGGTTTTGATACAAGATTGGATACAAGAGATGAACTAGGGTTTTGAGAGGAGATGGTGCTGGTGAAGATGTTGGTGGAGATTGACCCCCTCCCGATGAGAGGATCATTGGTGATGACGTTGGTGATGATTGCCCCCTCCCGGAGGGAAGTGTCCCAGGCAGAACAGCTCCGCCGGAGCCCTAGATTGATTCCGCCAAGGTTCCGCCTCGTGTCGGTGGAGTTTCATCCCGTAAGCTTGCCCACGATTTTTTCCAGGGTAAAAGCTCTAATATAGCAGAAGATGGACACCGGAGGCCCACCAGGGGGCCCAGAGATAGGGGCGCGCGCCCAGTAGGGAGGGCATGCGCGGCCTTCTCTCTCCTGGATAGGGTGTGGGCCCCCTGGTGTATTTCTTTCGCCCAATAATTCTTATAAATTCCAAAACATGTTTCGTGGAGTTTCAGGATTTTTGGAGCAGTGCAGAATAGGTTTCCAATGTTTGCTCCTTTTCCAGCCAGAATTCCAGCTGCCGGCATTCCCCCTCTTTATGATAAACCTTGTAAAATAAGAGAGAATAGCCGTAAGTATTGAGATATAATGTGTAATAACAGCCCATAATGCAATAAATATTGATATAAAAGCATGATGCAAAATGGACGTATCAAGGTTACAGGGCTAGACAAAAATCTCGCGTGGAGTACAAGGCTCGAAAGTTATTACCACTTACGTGAAGTGACTTGGGCACATATTCCCAGGTTTAGGATGAAGAAACTTACGGAGCATCTACCCGAGCATAAACACACGTTCAGTCCGGTATCTGGGCGTTTAAATCACAGAGGTTGTATGAACGCTCGCAAACGCACTGGATCCCTGGTGGACACGCACTGAATTATTAACCCGGTAGTCCGGTTTGCAAGGACACATCAGCTTACCCGGCGAACCCGGGGTAAATTATTGTCATGTGGTTCAATCAACAAATCGAAGGCCACACCAAATGTTCGCCCGCATTGAGTTGTCCAACGGACAAAGGCAATAAGCACAAAACTTGATGCGTGATCAGTCTAGCTATCCAAATTTGGTTTGCGCCGTCAGTATTATCCGACAAAAAAATGCCAGATGATATCCATCTAAGTATGTTTTATTGGCACATATGGTTTTTGTCAAAGAAAAATTATTTTGGCTTCTAATATTTATATGCAGGACCATTATTCATTACAAAGGTGTCGCTAGGGGGCGTTCGTGAATATTTTTTTTGCACTAACGCTTGTCTGTGCCATGCTACTTGATAGGTACGTGCGCAAAGTGGCCGCCCCACTACATCAACACCTGCGACTAACTCGTTGTCGATGCTGCGATTGCCTCGCCCGACCGCGCTGGCTTACAACGCCGCGACCGGCTCATCTGTCTGCTCCCGCGGCCGAATCGGTTGTGATTGATTTCAGCTTCACCGTGGTGATTATCAACTCCGCGGTGGATAATTACTGGCCTGACATATCAGGTGAAATCCATCCAGTATATTTTTATATTACATATTTCTTTCTTTAAAAAAGAGCAATTACTCTGGCTTGCAAGTTCTCCAATGCAGGATAAGTTTTCTACTGCAAAAGGGACTATTATATCACTGAGCTGTTGAATGACTCATACCGGTTTATATCACGGTCAAATATGGAGAATCTCAAGACAACTCCTCGAGTCGTCTTAAGACTCGGGGGCTACGATGACATGACTTGGCGGAATTAGCCAGTTTCAGTGAATTCAAGAACTCTGGGTCATTAGAGGGAAAGATAACTCGGTCCCGAAGACTGCTACCATATTGATGAAAATTTAAAGGCCGTCAGAAAAATTCCGGCTTAAAGTGAAGGATTCCGGTTTACAATCCGGCTCAAGGGAAATCTGTGTCTCACGAAGCTTTGAAGCTCTCAATATCCGGTTTAAAATTCCGGTTTAAAAAGAATCCATCTCTCGCAAGTTCGAGTTCTCAGGAAAATTAAAGGTTGCCAAAAGAGAACTTGCTGCCGTGATGCGCAGTTCAAACATGGGCATCCTGCCTTATTGGCTTGTCATATTATTGATCACTTGGGGGCTTCCTGCTCATTGAGCATAGCTATGAATACCCTCTTGATCCGGCTTGTACGCCTTAATTGCAAATACCATGGGGGCTTCCTGCTCACAGAGCATAGCTATGACTACCCTCTTGATCTGGCTTGTATGCCTTGATTACAAAATACTTGGGGGCTTCCTGCTCATTGAGCATAACTGTGACTACCCTATTGATCCGGCTTGAATGCCATTGCTACAACCCATTTGGGGGCTTGCAGCCCGGGTTAAAGGAGCCAAAGAGAGTCTGGTGCAGAGCACAACTCAAACATGGACACCCTGCTTTAATGGATCAATATATATCACTTGGGGGCTCCCTGTTCATTGAACATAGCTTTTATAACCCTTTTGATTGGCTTGAAACGCCAGGTGTATACACCAAAAATTTCAGTTGATCCTGCCTCGTACGTCTGCCACTCCGCCCAGGTAATCCTGGAATGATCCGCCGAACTCTTGACAGTCAATCCTATTAAGACCCTGAACTTGTCAAGGTTAAAACGGTGGTTGGTCATGTGAGGCCCGGCTTACATGTTTGAATGAAGGATTAACTTCGTGGCTGTGCAGCCCATGAAAAGCACTTGATGTTGAGGCTTGGCCACCTATGAAAGCCTTGATTTTTTGTTATTTGCTTTGAACATTTTTGAGTTCATCTTGTGTACCGTATTGACATATGGTTTAAAATTGGTTCAGGCCATGTTGCCTTGATCCTTATGATTCATATTTGAATTTATCTGGAGTTTTGATAACCCGGCCTTGCTTTGGATGATAAGTCGCCAGTGTGCTTTGATTATGTGCTTGGAGATGTTCACTCTAAGTATTTGGGATGTTATCCTTGCTGCGTATGGCATTGTAAGCCGACAGTATGAACCGATTTGACATGCCATGTAGCCTTGATTATATGGCTCATCATTGAGCATATTTGGGTTTGATATTCCGCCCTGATAGCAGACTTTAAGTCACCAGGGTATTTTGCCTTGAGCAATCAAAATGATGATATTTCATGACTCCGGATTGATACTGGCCCCGAATTATAATAGGCATCACCATGGTATTAATCTATAGGCATGTCTTTCAATAATGGTATGAATATTTTGGTTTTTGTAAACCGCCCTGGCTATGGACTTTAAGTCGCCAGTATACTTTGGATTGTGCAATTGGGATTATGCGCTTATGAATACTTGGGTTGTCACCCTCACTGGATGTGGTGATGTAAGCCGGCAATTTGAGCCAATTTTCCAGGTATATTTTTAAATTGTTGGATAAAAATGCGAGGTTTGATAACCCGCCCTGGCTTTGGACGTTAAGTAGTCAGTATATTTTGGATTGCTCCATTGTAATCATGCGCTTATAAATTATTGGATTGTTACCCTCATTGGATATGGCAATGTAAGCCATCAGTATAAATCAAACCCGCAGGTATGTTTTCCTGGTCATATGAATATGCGAGGTTTGATAACCCGCCTGGGCTTTGGAATTTAAGTCGCCTGTATATTTTGGCTTGAATGGCCTTGATTTTAGTATTTTCCATAATTGCATAAGACTATTATGTTTGGGTTGTTACCCGCCCTGGTTTTTAACGTCAAGTACCCAGGGCATATGTTGTTTAAACTTTGTGTAGTACATGTAGAGCTTTACACATAAGTAAGAATGTTGCTATGAATCATTAAGTTTAAACCCATTATCTGGCCATCTGAAGATATTGTCGGGTTATCCAACTCCAGGTTATATTGCTCAATATTGGGTTTATTAAGGCTATGAGCCGCCGAAGTGATCTTTTAAAAAACTGGACATGACTATGGGCCGCCATGGATGGCCTATCAGTTTTTGATTTTTACAAAGGCTATAAGCCGCCGGGTTGTATGCCGGAGGACAATTGATGCGCATTAAGTCACTATTGACCAAGAGCCGCCAGATTATATTATTCCAATCTTTAATAGCCAACTTGGCTGGATTTTTATTATGATATTGAATGATTGAGGTTTTCAAAGTCTCCTTAGCGCAATGACTATTATTTCTTTATCAATGGATATGATTTATTCTACAATAGAAGGAATAATCCCGAGCCGCTGCAGGCTTACGACCCGGCACTTGGGGGCTACATTATTCAAATCATGACTATATCAAATATGGAAGTCCCATGTTGATGCAAGCATGCACCATGACACTTGGGGGCTAATGCAAAGTCATTTTTTACTCGTCTTATTGAATACCCGACTCATCACATCGTAATTTGCCGGACCTTGGGGGCTACCAATTGCTCCTATGAAAAATTCAAAGTACACAAGCCTTAATCCATTATATTGAAGGGTCCATCGCTCTGTTGGTAGAGCACAAGGATCTTAACCTTATGGTCGTGGGTTCGAGCCCCATGGTTGGGGTTACATGATATGATGGTATGTTCAGTGTATAAAGTCCCAACTCAGTATTATCTTACTGAGCCGGCCCTTGGGGGCTATACATTGCTGCTCAAGTCTACATGATCATATCTACAAATTCCCTGCTCATTATTACATAATGACTCGACACTTGGGGGCTACACATGGGAAGTTCAAAATGTGCAGTTTATGATTGACGGCTTACATGAACAACCCGGATTTCTCCAAGTTGCAGCATTTTTATTGAAGCAAATCTTAATCTGTTACTATGCTCCCTTCTTAAGACTTGGGGGCTACAAGTGATATGCATATAAGGGAGGTACATTTTCAAGCTTCATGTTAGCAACAATTATGACCCAGTGCTATCAATATTTATAAACCGGATATTTTGGCAATTATAAACCGGCAAGTTCTACATCTTTAAGCCAGCTGAAAATTAGATGAGTATTTCAAGACCAATATTTTTATTAAGCATTGGGAGCTGAATCAAATGAATTATTCTTCACAATATTTTTCTAGGAGAAACCAATGTCAGCAAATTGATTATGAAGCTGGCCTATTGACCCAGATTTTCTAGAAGAAGGGAATGACAATGACTTAAGGATGATCAGGTACCGGCTTACAAGAATATTTAACTCGGAGCACAACCTATCAAATTTGTTCTTATGTTTATGTTGCAGATCAATTTAATATGGATAAATCCAAATTAAACTTGGGACTAATGTCGGGGATATACCCCGCGGTATGACCCGGCCAGAAATATGACCCGGCCGGACTTGGCGACTAACCAGAGACCCGGCTGATACTTGGCGACTCACTGGAGACCCGCCCGAACATCGGGGACCCATTAGTGACCCGGAGGGCAGGTTAGATGATCGAGAAGACCCAACAACCCAGAAGACGACTCGTGGGAAGGCCGGCTTATGTTCTGGTGGGCCGGCGTAAGAGGAAAGGCATAAGGAATATTTGCCTTACAAAGGAAGCAATACTAGGACTCTACTTGCAATAGAGTAATCCTAATCCTACTGGGACTCCACATGTAACCCGCCCCTCCAACTTATATAAGGAGGGGCAGGGCACCCCGAGAACGGGTGATAACCTCTAAGGCTAGATACAATTAGAGGAGAGCCGGCTTATACAGTAACTCGCTCATGAGCATAATGAGACCTAGCCACAAACAGCATGTAGGGCTATTACCGGATGATGTTTCCCGGGGCCTGAAGCTGTATAAATCCTTGTCTTGTGTGTTAATCCGCCTCGTGTCTCTCATCCTGATCAACCCCTCTCAAGCTACCACATAGATGCGTTGGCCTCATGACTAAGTACTCACAGTAGGACATCTGCCGTGACAAATCCACGACAGTTGGCGCCCACTGTGGGGCCTACGCATGGTGGTGTTGAGTTCTTGGAGGGATCTTTTCCAGGGGTCGAGAAGTTTGCAATGTTTCAGACGAGGAAGAGCTGGTCAGAGAGGATTTACATCAGCTTCGAAGTTCATCAAGCTCAAATTTACAATTGATGAGATTTTAGGTTCGGTAAGAATTAAGGTTGCGATCAACTCCGCTCGGTCACTATCCTGCAAGTCCCCGAGGAGGAAGGTTTTCCCGTCGTTGTCAACATCGATCTAGCGGAGGGCTCAAGACTTGCGCCTCAGCCGCCCAGAGCAAAAGAAAATCAATCCTGACAGAGTCCTAATGGAGGTCCCAGCCCGTGTATGTTTCGGAGATCAAAATCAAACATGTAACCCGCCCCTCCAACTTATATAAGGAGGGGAAGGGCACCCCAAGAAGGGGAGATAATCTCTACGGCTAGATACAATTAGAGGAGAGCCGGCTTATACAGCAACTCCCTCATGATCATAATGAGACCTAGCCACAAACAACATGTAGGGCTATTACCGGATGATGTTTCCCGAGGCCCGAAGCTGTCTAAACCCTTGTCTTGTGTGTTAATCTGCCTCGCATCTCTCATCCCGATCAACCCCTCTCAAGCTACCACATAGATGCGTCGGCCTCATGACTAAGTCCTCACAGTAGGACATCTGCTGTGATAAATCCACGACAGTCCCCATAAGAGAAAATGATTTTCCTTTGCCAGCTGCTTTCCTTTGATTATAATGCTATGGTATGCTAACAGTTTCCTGAGAGAAATGAACAGTCCCTCCTATACCGACTAATCTTTGACAGGCAGCGTGCTGTCCATATTACCCCTCCTGCTCCTACTTTCTTTGACTCACAGGTAAAACGAATATACTTTATAACCAGGGAGGAGGCAGCTGAGTATGAGAGAGAGAGGGAGACTACTCGCCTTCACGAGGCAGACCTCCAGGCGGTAGCTGTCGCACCCCAGTACAATCCCGACTACCACTTTGGATATCCGCCAGGCTAGCCGTGGCCCTAGACCAACTTAGGCCGAAAGCCTAAGCTGGGGGGAGTATGTATCTCCCACCGACATTACATCCATGTCCACACATTTATTCCTGTTGTCGGTGTTCATACCTTTTCATTGTATCATCCTTGCTAGTCTATTTCTTTTTTTCGCTTTCTTCTTGTGTGTTTTGAAAAACTTTGAGAAAATCCAAAAAAACAGTTCTAGTTTCTTTCTAGTTCAATTAGTTGTAGTATTAAAAGAAAACCCAGAAAGATTTCTTGTTCTTCTTTTGCTTGTTGGGAGCTTTCCCATGTAAATAGTTTTTCTTTTTTTGTTTTCTTTTCGTTAATTTGCTTTCTTCAGAAAAATAAAAACACCAAAAAGATTTCAGTGTGTTTCTTTGAAATTCTTTTTCTTTTCTTTGGGTCGTAAGGAGAAGACCACGATGAACATGTTGACTGGCTCTAGTATGCATTATTGTTGATTTAACAGAGAGCCGTATTACCTTGTCTTCTCCTCTAAATAAATGTTTGCAGATTCCATCTTAGTCCAATGCATGTGCACTCTTATTATTATTCACATCGTTCGGTCATGCATTGAAAGGCAATAATGATGATATTTGATGAATTGATTGAGATGGAGAAAAGCTGGTACGAACTCGACCTATTTTGTTTTTGTAAATATGATTAGCTCATCGTTCTTTATTCAGCCTATTATGAATGAAACATGTTTGCAAAGAAAATTAGAGATTATAGTTACTCATGCCATGCTTAATTAGCTAGGAGTGTATAATAGTTTGTCTTGAGTGTCAACATGCATTTTAAAATAGTTATGATGTAGTATGATAGGATGGTATCCTCCTTTGAATTATTCAAGTGGCCTGACTTGGCGCATGTTCACACATGTAGTTGAAACCAAATCAACATAGCATCCACGATATTTGTGTTCACGGTGATTTATACCCTACTCATGCTTGCATTCAATGTTGGTTAATCTCAATGCATGTTTATGACCATTGTTGCTCTCTAGTTGGTCGCTCCTCAATATTTTGCTAGCCTTCACTTGTACTAAGCGGGAATACTGCTTGTGCATCCACTTCCTTAAACCCAAAGTTGTTCCATATGAGTCCACCATACCTACCTGTATGCGGTATTTACCTGCCATTCAAAGTAAATTTGCATGTGCCAAACTCTAAAAACCTTCAAGTGATAATCTGTTTTGTATGCCCGAATCGCTCATGTAGTGACTGGGGGTTGTTAGTATCTTCCATGCTAGGTGGGTTATTCTCACGTTGAGTGTTTATTCACTTGTCATTCACGAGAAAGTGGCTGGTAATCGGGATGCCCAGTTCCACGCTCAAAATCAAATCAACATATAATCATAAAACAAAACTCCCCCTACACTGTTGTTGGTATGGATGGTACCCATGGATTTGGCTAGCCGTGGAGTGTGATTGATTGGTGGAGGGGGAGTAAAACCTTTATCATTCTGTTTGGGAACCACCTATAATATATCTAGCATGGAAGATAGTGAGATCTCTTGGTTGTTATGTTGACAATGAAAGGATATCGCTCAAAATTATATTCATCTCTGTTTCAAAAGCTCCGAGCTCTGGCACCTCTGCAAATCCCTGCTTCCCTCTACGAAGGGCCTATCTATTTACTTTTATTGTTGAGTCATCATCCTCTTATAAAAAGCACCAGTTAGAGAGCACCACTGTCATTCATATGCATAGTTATTAATTGATATTGAGTTTGACTGTGGCTGGATCTCTTTTGCCATGAATTATAATGTATAGTCAATGCTTGGTCTTAAGAGGTGCTCTGCATTTATGTTTTGTGGTCTCAGAAAGAGTAGCAAGGTACCATTTTGTCATATTATATCATGATTGCTTTGAAAAAAGTGTTGTCATCCAAGATTTATTATTATTGCTCGCTAGTTGAATATGCCATTGATATGAGTAAAGGAGAGACCTAAATGTTATTGTGAATATGGTTAGTTCATAATCTTTGCTGAAAACTTGAACATCAGTTGGACATATTTGCAACAACAAGATCAAATAGAGTTTGTAAAAGTTTTTCTTTGCCACTTTCAGTTTGTCAACTGAATTGCTTGAAGACAAGCTATGAGTTAAGCTTGGGGGAGTTGATACATCACCATTGTATCTACTTTTCCAAACTCTTTTGCCCCTGTTTTGGGCTCTAACTTGCATGATTTGAATGAAACTAACCCAGAATGAAGCTATTTTCAGTAGAATTGCCATGGTGCTATTTTTGAGCAGAAATAGAAGTTCTTGGATTGACCTGAAAAATTATGGAGAATATTCTTGGAATTAATAAAAATTACTGGCACCAGAATTATTCAGAGGGGGGCCACCCAGAGGCCACAAGCCCTGGGGGCGCACCCACCCCCTGGGGCGCGCCCTGCAGGCTTGTGGGCCCCCTGGAGCCCCTCCGACCTCAACTCCAACTCCATATAACCCTATTCAGAGAGAAAAAATGAATGAGAAGAGTTCATCATGTTTTACGATGCAGAGCCGCTGCCGCCTCCTGTTCTTCATCGGGAGGGCTGATCTGGAGTCCGTTCGGGGCTCCGAAGAGGGGGATTCATCGCCATCATCATCACCTACCTTCCTCCGTTGCCAATTTCATGATGCTCACCACCGGGAGTGAGTAACTCCTTCGTAGGCTTGCTGGACGATGATGGGTTGGATGAGATTTATCATGTAACCGGGTTAGTTTTGTTAGGGTTTGATGCCTATTATCCACTATGTTTTGAGATTGATGTTGCTATGACTTTGCTATGCTTAATGCTTGTCACTAGGGCCCGAGTGCCATGATTTCAGATCTAAACCTATTATGTTTTCATGAATATATGTGAGTTCTCGATCCTATCTTGCAATTTGTAAACACCTATTACAGTCTATGATCCGCATACCCCAAGGTGACAATAATTAGGATTCTTTCCGATGATTACCATAGTTTGAGGACTTCATGTATTCACTAAGTGCTAATGCTTTGTTCGGGTTCTCTATTAAAAGGAGGCCTTAATATCCCTTAGTTTCCATTAGGACCCCGCTGCCATGGGAGGGTAGGACAAAAGATGTCATGCAAGTTCTTTTCCATAAGCATGTATGACTATATACGGAATACATGCCTACATTATTTTGATGAATTGGAGCTAGTTCTGTGTCACCCTAGGTTATAATGGTTGCATGATGAATGCCACCCGACATAATTATCCATCACTGTTCCAATGCCTACGAGCTTTTCACATATTGATCTTTGCTAAGTTACTTTGCTGTTGCCACTGTTACAATTGCTACGAAACTACTACTGTTACTTTTGCCACCATTACCGTTACTTCCATACTACTTTGCTACTGAAAACTTTGCTGCAGATACTAAGTCTTTCAGGTGTGATTGAATTGACAACTCAACTGCTAATACTCATGAATATTCTTTCGCTCCCCTTGTGTCGAATCAATAAATTTGGGTTGAATACTCTACCCTCGAAAACTGTTGCGATCCCCTATACTTGTGGGTTATCAAAAATACAGGTTAGCCATATGATGTTAGCAAAGTATAAGTAATCATGTTGTTACCAAAATTTAAAGTTGGGGTTTAGAAGGTAGGATCGTTCCGAAAGAACCCAAGAAAAAATTTTATAAAGAAATTCCACCTTTGGGTGTCTCCACGATGCCACGCAAAGGTCTTTACTTCAAATGAGATCAAAGGCAAAGGAAATTCTAGGCGGTAGAACCGCCCGGTGAATTCCAAAAGAAAATAATATACGAGCCAGTCTGGTGTCTGGAGCGACGCCTCAAAAGGTCGTGAAAATAAATGCCACGGTCGGGTGTCTGAAGAGACGCCTCATAATGGGCTTATTAGGAAATAAGAGCACGTGTATCTAGGAGGTAGAACCTTCCCAAAGATACTCATAATTTCCTATGAGAGTTAGGGGCTAGTCCATAATAACATTAGTGATAATGATTATCCATCATAAATCATGATCAATTTCTGATTTAGTGCTTTTCCTCCGAAGACCGACACTAAGACCGACACTTGACCCATCCCACACTGTAGTCCTTCACTGCGGACATGGCTATTCGAATGGGTTTTTATACTCTGCAGAGGTTGTGCTCTTTACCCACAAGTAAAGGATTACTTTAGTCAACCCCGAGACATTGACTAATTCCGATTACAGTCTTTGGGTTGAAAACACACCTAACCAGCACAGACGAGCTTAACTTTCCTGATGCCAGGAATCACCCAAAACATCATTCAAGTAAAACTCTAAGATGGGAAGCTACAACCTCGAATAGCATGGGATCGCAATATTTATACCGCACGCAAACTAAGGGGTGCTATCCCTCTTTCACGTCAACCGAAGACACCCATGCCCCTGACCCGATGACAGGCTTTAATCCATGGCCGTGGAACCCTCATCGTGGCCCCTCTGTACGATGTGTGCAGGAAAGGGGTTAACAACTTACTAAACCCTACCCTACCCGAGGCAGGGATGAGTGGCATCACGAAACAAGTATGGGGGTTACTGGAACAAGACTCTCTCTACGGTTGATTAAGGAGGTTTAAGTTTCCCTATAGTGATTAGCACAATATATATACTTGGTGGCACCCAACATGATCACCATCTGGCATGCCCTAACATGCCCTCACTAACCATTCTTGTCACAACGAGATTTCTATTTCACGGTCACTCTTTCTCGTGACAAATTCTTTCCTGCATGTTAGTCAGAACAAATATATCTATGTGTGGCACGAGGCAATAACCACATCCACATGTGTTCATATTTAAGTGAAACAATTCTACTAAAGAATCCACACATGCCTAAATATCATTATGCAAATTTTATTTGAATTTTCATACACATGATCAAATTATTCTAGCAAGCAAATAACCGAACTTTCACCATATCAAGTGTTCAAGATGCTTGCCTTGGGTATGTGGTGGTGTTGGTTCACTCCACAATTTTGTAAAAAATCATCTTCCCTCCATTTCCCTAGTTTCAAAATATTGCAATTACCACATAATTTCAAAACAGTACAAAATAGTTGTTTGGGAATTTTTGAAATAAATACTAAAATAAACTAGATGAAAAATGAGGAGTGCCCGAGAAAGAGTGAAATTATTTGGAGTTGTGGTTTAAAAACTAGAGGTAGTCAAAGTATGGTTAAATATCTGATTTTTATTAAAGTTTATAAAAGAAAACGGTTCGAGAATGAATACGCCTTCTATTTGAGAAAACGTATTCTGGTGAATACGATATCTTTAATAGACGGAAAAGGTTAAAACCCTGACGGATGGGCCCCACCCGCCAGGTTCGAAATTGGGCGGGCTTGTACACGGGGAAGACGGTGGTTACCGGCGGCGATCAACGGCGAACTAGGTTGTGGAGAGGGTGCATGCGTGCTAGTGGGATCCTTCCACGTTGATGGGTGTGGATTTGGTCGCTGGCGTTCATCGCAGTGACAGAAGCATCAACTCTGGCGGACGGTGTCTTCGGGTGGCGGTGGACCTCACCGGAGGAAGCTACGAATGTCTAATTGACGCACGGGTAATATGAGGTGGTGCACGAGGAGCTCTTGGGAGGATTTTGGGAGGTTGAGGTGGACGAACAGCGTCGGGTTCTTCTCAGAAGCCGCGGTGGATCGGGCGGCCAGGGTTGGGGAAGATGGCCTCCCCGAGGTCAATGTAGTGTGTCAATTAGGGATGCAGTGGGGTGGTGTGAGTGCTGAACGTGACTCAGGGTGCCCTTTTATAGACCGAGCGGCGATGACTGGAGATGATCAGATCACGCCGGAGTGAATTTGCCCGGCGGAGGTAGTTGAGGTCGGTGCACGTGAACGGTGGGTGTTAGAGGGACGGGAGGGAGCCTCTCGAATTGCCAGCGCTGATGAATTGATCTCTATCCACTTCCCGCACAAAGGAACATGGGTACGTCCATGGCAGACGGTGGCAGCCCCAGTGATGGCGGGTGGGTATGGACGGTGGGGACGGTGCTCTGGTGTCGGGTACAGGAGATCCGTGAAAGCAGAGGAGGCCTTGGACGGTGCGGGGAAATCGATGGTGCATCGGTGGCCGTGGCTATCCTACGGTGCGCCATGGCTTGGACGGCGGCCATTTCACTAGCTTTCCATCGGCCAGATGGCGATGAGAGGCTGGCGGTAGCCCCCCCCCCCGGAAGAAGCATTGAAGGCTAGGCCTGTGCAGTGCAAGCCACTGCAACTTTTGCCCAAATTTTGGTTCATCTAGATTCCTACCCGAGAGCTGTTCGATGAAATGCCAGTGTGAGCTAGGGATTTTATCTAATTTTGAAACTTTTTGTGGTGATGCTCTGATGCAAAGTGAAGTTGTTGTCAAAATTTTAGAATTTTTGGATCTGTGGAAATTGAGGTTTCATCATAGGACATGAATCTGATCCAAAAATTCATTTGAATGAATATTGAAATTTCTGAACTTGAGGATAGAGTGTTTTTGGATAAATGGAGTGTAGGTACTAACCCTAAGCAGAGATAATTTTTGTAGGGTCAAAAATGCTAAGGAGAATGTAGTTCCTTTGCAATTCCAACATAGGCTCAAAATGAATGCTAGTTGGTTTTGAAAAGGTTTGAATTTGGTAGAAGGAAATATTGTGAAAGAAATTGTGTTAGATACTGCCATAAGGCAAGGGGGTACTTGAGGAAACTTGTGGAATTAAACTTTGAGTTTTAAAAGAATTATTTGGATTATTTTTAATGCAACAGAAGCATTTCAGAGTTTGAAAATACCATTAAAAAAGTTATATGGGGGCAAATTTTATTATGAAAATATTTCCTACTGAATTGAAGAGATAAGTGCAAGAATTAAAAATTTCCCACAATATTTTTCCTAAGTTTTCTATATGGAGGGAAGGATTTTTGGAAAGTAGGAAATAGAAAAAGACTCCGAAATTAATAAAAGATCTAATATAATTCAAATTTTATTTCTGTCAAAATTTTATTTAATAAAATCATGGTTAAAATTTTGGGGTGTTACAGAAGCTCACTACAAAAAAAGACACATCCGTGACATTTTGGCATGAACAAAAAAATTATGTCATGCTTATGACAGTTCTATGACGATAATTGTGACAAAACCACGTATCATCATAGATGTGGTGGGCTCCGATTTCTATGACAAAAAATAATGATAGAAAATGGGCTTTTCGTCCTGGGCGGGCCGGGGACGCACCTGCATGACATTCTTTGGGCCGTCCATGACATAAAAAATCATGGTAGAAGTGCGGGCGAGGAAATTTTCGCGGAGTTCCCGGTCGCGGTGGATTGGCCGGGGCCGAGCGATGCACTGTGGTTTGCACTTTTCTCTTGTACGTGCACATGGTGCGAGCCGTGTTGCTATAACTGAACCCGAGCGAGAGGCATTCACTTATTAGACCCGAGCGATCGCGTGCTGCCACGTATTGAAGCCGATCGATTGATCCCTTCGCTGCTAACTGAACCCGACCGACTCCTTCGCTGCTAACTGAACCCGATGGATCACTACTGCTGCTTACTGAAGCTGATCGAACCCCCGTGCGAGATGTAGCTAGCCGGTTTGTGTTACCTCTAGATGAACATTACCCGTTGTTTCCGCGCATGTGATACGTAGAACGAGTCGAGATGTGGTGAGTCGAGCCGGTTGGGTTGGCTGTGGATGAACAGGACCCCGGTCGTGTGTAGGCAATTGCCGCTGGATGAACAAGACCCCGTGGTAGTATGTGGTTGCTGCTGGATGAACATGACCCCGGGGTAGTATGTCGTTGTCGATGGATGAACAGGACCCCGAGGAGGCCTCCGCACACCCAACCGGGTGGGGTGGATGAACAGGACCCCGTGGAGGCTGGATGAACAGTAGCCCGTGGAGTCCCATTTTGCGATACGGCACACATCCCTCCGATGAACAAGACCCCGTTTCGACCGTAGGTGGTTGAGAGAAGTCCGTTTCCTCCGTTTTGCGGTACTCCAGACCCCTCCCGATGAACATGACCTCATTTCCACCGTAGGTGGTCGAAGAACTCGGTTTCCTCCGTTTTGCAGGACACGAGACCCCGAGTCGATGAACAGGACCCGGTTTGGGTTGTTCCGTCAAAGTCAGTTGGCTCCCGATGAACATGACACATTCCGACCCAGTCGCTTGCCTTCCAATGAACACGATGTGGTTTCCTCCGTTCCGACCCAGCCGGTTTGTTGCCGATGAACAGGACACCATCGTTGTATGCGTTTGAGACCCCTCCCGTATGCACGTACATAGCCATACTTAATTTCTTGCAGCGTGGTTGTACGTACGTGTACACGATTTATACAGGACTGCCTCAACTGCTACGTCACACATGCCGCTCCTTGCTCGGCCACGGTTCATCTTTGCAGAGAGACCGATGGACCAGTATGTACGTACACGTTCGCGACCAAAGAGACAACCCTACGTATGGTTCGACCGGGTGCGTCCCAGCTGTTAGGGAGGATAAGGAGGCACTTCCTTGCATGCGAAGATATAGCTGATGGGTCCCAGCTGTTAGGGGGAGGAATCATTTTTTCCCGTAATAATGACGCGCTTTCTTGCGTGCAAAGATGTAGCTGGTGGGCCCAGCTGTCAGGGAGAGAAAACATTATTTGTCAGGGTAAAAAGGATGCAGTTGCATGCATGCCTCCATGGGTGTGGTGCATCACCACTGTCAGCCTCTCCACGTACAGTCATCTTCCGATGACTCTCGTTTGTTGACCATGTTGACCACACTGTGCCGAGCGCACCAAGGCCGGTGGACATCGGCGAGGCCCCAGACTGGAACGACCCGGAGATGGGGATGACGTGGCAGTGGAGTCACAGACGGAGAGGATTGGGAAACTTGACTGGTTCAGATGCGGGGTGGGTCTACACTCGGCAGAGAATAACAAGAGGTGCGGAGGAGTGGAGGGATGGCCTGTCCATCGATGGGGGTAGCGTTTCGCTGCGAGGCGCGCAAAACAGCGCGCTGGACGCTGGAGGCTGGAGCAGGTGGTCCCCGCACGGCTAGAGGAAGAAGACGAGAGCTTGAAGAAGATTGTCGGCCGTTGGATGTAAATCCAACGCCTTGCCTAGGCTTCGACCTTTGTATTTTTTTGGCGAAAGTGCTTAGGCTTTGACCTACTGGCCCACATGTCAGCCAGTCGATTTGTTTTTTTAGTCCATTTTGTGGGCTGGGTGAAACAATGATGTAGAGTCTATGCAACCCCTTTATATATTATTTTAGAATTTAAAGCCCATTTGCATTTTTTTCGAAATCCATAGACTTGCTGGGCTGGATGAAAATATCATGTTGGGATGGATGGAGAAATGTTATAAAAACATAAACACATGATTGCACATCTAGTACTGAATGGTCAGTAAAATCTTTGCAAGCGTATGTACGCAATCACCAGGAGTTAACTTGCCAAGTTATATATAAACAATTATTATTATTTTCTAAGAACTTCGATTTATGAAATAAAATATCATTTTAATTTGATGAGTTAATAGGATGTGGGGTATTATTATTTTTTAGGCTGGTCGTGGGACATTTGAGTTGGTTTTAGGGAAAAGCACTGGGAGAAAACTCAGATTGCATCAAAAAGAAAGTGGAAGAAAATTCAGATATAGGATTAATAAAAATGAAAAATAAAGGAAGTGGGAAGGTCTATACAATGGTTGGATGAACGACAGGTTTAACGGAACCTTATGTTGTTTCTATTATATATATGTAATAAAATAAGATATAAATATAAATATAAGTATATATATACTATTATAGAAGGGAAAATATAGGTTCAGTTTTGCATTCTTATAGAAAAATAGAACCGTGCGTTGTCTTGAAAAACCAAACATAACTTGGGCTGCTGATGTTATATACAAGCTAGGCTGGGAGGCCCAGAGGCCGCTTGATACCTGCTGGACCCGCAAAAAAGTTGAAACCTACTGGATCAACTGTGTCTGCATGTTGTGGGTTGTGCGTGTTAAACAACAAAACCTAGGCCATGGACCTGGTGGGCCTGGACTATCATCCTCTCGACGAACAGTCGTCTCCCGATTCCTCTCATTTTGTTGACCATGTTGGGAATGACAGATGGCGGTGCCACGGCGAGAGCACCAAGATGAAGGACGACGTCGAGACCTTGGAATGGAATGAACCGGAGCTGGGGAAGACGCAGGCGGAGGGGAGTACGAGGGTTGACTTGTTAGGGTTCAGGGTGGGACGGTGGAGCTGCCGCCGCCGAAGAATGTGTGGAAGTAGAGGGATGGCCTGGCCAGCGCGATAGGCTAGGATGGGTCACCGAGGCGTGTGCAGAAGCACTGCCAACCGCTGTAGGAACAGGACGAAAGATTGAACAAAATAAAGAATTACAAATGGATAGGTGGTTGGTCCCAGATATCTGTGTACGAGACCTGCTAGGTCCACCTGAGAAGGGGAATATGTTGGGAGGAAGGAGATTCAAAGCACGACAGCCCAGTGAACTGAAGGAAATATGCCCTAGAGGCAATAATAAAGTTATTATTTATTTCCTTATTTCATGATAAACGTTTATTATTCCTTCTAGAATTGTATTAACCGGAAACATAATACATGTGTGAATACACAGACAAACATGGTGTCACTAGTATGCCTCTACTTCACTAGCTCGTTGATCAAAGATGGTTGTGTTTCCTAGCCATAGACATGAGTTGTCATTTGATTAACGGGATCGCATCATTAGGAGAATGATGTGATTGACTTGACCCATTCCGTTAGCTTAGCACTTGATCGTTTAGTATGTTGCTATTGCTTTCTTCATGGCTTATACATGTTCCTATGACTATGAGATTATGCAACTCCCGTGTACCGGAGGAACACTTTGTTTGCTACCAAACATCACAACGTAACTGGGTGATTATAAAGGAGCTCTATAGGTGTCTCCGAAGGTACATGTTGAGTTGGCATATTTCGAGATTAGGATTTGTCACTCCGATTGTCGGAGAGGTATCTCTGGGCCCTCTCGGTAATGCACATCACTATAAGCCTTGCAAGCAATATGACTAATGAGTTAGTTGCAGGATGATGCATTACATAACGAGTAAAGAGACTTTCCGGTAACGATATTGAACTAGGTATTGAGATAACGACGATCGAATCACGGGCAAGTAACATATCGATGACAAAGGGAACAACGTATGTTGTTATGCGGTTTGACCGATAAAGATCTTTGTAGAATATGTGGGAGCCAATATGAGCATCCAGGTTCCGCTATTGGTTATTGACCGGAGACGTGTCTCGGTCATGTCTACATTGTTCTCGAACTCGTAGGGTCCGCATGCTTAAGGTTTCGATGACAGTTTTACTATGAGTTTATGAGTTTTGATGTACCGAAGGAGTTCAGAGTCCCGGATGAGATCGGGGACATGACGAGGAGTTTCGAAATGGTCGAGACGTAAAGATCGATATATTGGACGACTATATTTGGACATCGGAAAGGTTCCGAGTGGTTCGGGTATTTTTTGGAGTACCGGGGAGTTACGAGAATACGGGGGAAGAAGTATATGGGCCTTATTGGGCTTTAGGGGAGAGAGAGAGGCAAGCCGCGCGCCCCCCAATGACTAGTCCGAATTGGACTAGGGGGAGGGGTGGCGCCCGCTCCTTCCTTCTCTTCCCTCTCCCCCTTCCTTGTCTCCTGCTCCTACTACATGGAAGGGGAGGAATCCTACTCCTGGTGGGAGAAGGACTCCTCCAGGGCGCGCCATAGGGGCCGGCCCTCTCCCCCTCCTCCACTGCTTTATATACGGGGGTAGAGGGCACCCCGTAGACACAACAATTGATCTCTTGATCTCTTAGTCATGTGCGGTGCCCCCCTCCACCATAGTTCCCCTCGATAATATTGTAGCGGTGCTTAGGCGAAGCCCTGCAACGGTAGAACATCAAGATCGTTACCACATCATCATGCTGACGGAACTCTCCCTCGGCACTTGGCTGGATCGGAGTTCGAGGGACGTCATCGAGCTGAACGTGTGCTAGAACTCGGAGGTGTCGTAGTTTCGGTGCTTGATCGGTCGGGCCGTGAAGACGTACGACTACATCAACCGCATTGTTCTAATGCTTCCGCTTTCGGTCTACAAGGGTACGTGGACAACACTATCCCCTCTCATTGCTATGCATCACCATGATCTTATGTGTGCGTAGGAAATTTTTGAAATTACTACGTTTCCCAACATGAACTAGTTACATACATAAGCAAATAGTCACTCAAAAAAGCAAACAGGTTAATGGGTTCTGAGACGAAATATTTCGAACAAAACAGATAATTACGACACATAGGCTAATGCATGAAACACACAGATGATAAAGGTTCTTAAACAGATAAAGTACATCATCTAGACCTTCCTGGCACGCTTGATCATGATGCTGCGACTGTCCGTGTACTCGTCGGTTACGGGAAGCAGACACGCCCTCATGTCCAAGATCCACCTGTACATGTCGTAGCATGCGTATGCGTCCTTGGCCGCATAGGTTATGTAGGCTAGATTTAGAGGTACCTCCCATGTGTTCAGGTTCTTGGTATCGATGTATTCTTTCATGTTGGCGTAGCAGGGGTCGATGATGGTCGCGGCAATGTCAACCACGGAGTCCTTCTCCTTCTCATTGCCGATGATCTTGTATTGCTTCTCAATGTCGACAAGCTTGTTGCACCAGATGGTCGAATCGTAAAGCACAGTCACGTTCTTCCTGCTCTCCACTATAGCAACAGTGCAGACGACGATGCTGATGAAACGGGCGAATGCTCCAGAACCTCTGATGGCCCTACAACAGTGGTAGACGAGCACCTCACCCCGCACGCATACCTGGGCAACGGCGATCCGCTGGTCCCTGTCAGTTAACGAGCGGGTCTGTATTGGTAGTGTAATTGTCCCGCAACCTTGTGCTTTCTCCTCCTGTAGGTACTACTTGAACTTGGCGAGGCAGAGCTTCACCGAGTCCGGACCGTTGGTGTACATCACATTCAACTTGGTATTATCATGGTCTGAACAACAAACTCAAAGGTGAACTCCTTGCTGTAGTCCATATATAGCAGGTTCACCCCTCAGATCGCCATTGGAGTCTCTTCAAGTGAACGAGTGGGTAGGCGGCTGCAGCAGTTCATTTTTCAGCTCTTGGGGAACTGCATTCAACAGTAAACTGAGTGTGTACAGGAGACAACAGTTACTACCCCTCCCTCGCCCGCTGCACGCCCCGTAGAACATGCACCCTCGATGCACTCAAACACCTCCATTAAACCCGCGTGGAAGCCGAGAAACCTATTCCGGCCACATGTCGGTTAACGAGCGGGTCTGTATTGGTACTATAATAGCAAGTGTTAGTGGTCACTTTACTTAAATTTTATTGTCTTTAATTAATATTTATTCTTAAAATAAGCAAAACATTGGTTCGTTCTATCAGTGCCACGAGATCAACATGCACAACAATTAGAACTATTATTCTCAGGACGCACACGATCAACTCATTTGCCGCACATTCACATAGACAATACTACCAAGTTTGAACATCTTGTTATGGTTGTTGTCCTCTACATCATCATGCCATGTTTCCCAGCTTGCAAGATTCAGAACCAACCAAAAGATTCAAATAATAAGTACAACAAAGATGCCTACACATCTCAATGATTCCCATCTTGCAAGATTCAGAACCAACCCATTAGAGCCTTTGGATAAAGTGAATCTCGGGATTAAATCCATCTTGGCTAGCCGTGTCATACAACCCAATAACTTGGCAAATGCTCTTGACCATCACAACATCTATAGTTGAGTATTCCTGTTTGCACATATAAGAAAGATCATGATTACTATAATAGTGGCCCTAGTTGAAGCAAACTTTATTTCCAAAGGACAAAAAATAGCTTTATTTAAAAAATAAAAATGTCAGCATAGTATGACAAAGCACAATCATGTTGGAAAAGGACAGTATTGGCCTGTGTGAGATGACTTTGGGAGATCAAGTTATTCTTCATGTCCCCGTATCTTGCCATGAAGGCGATTCGTTGACATTCATTAACACCTTAGCGTGGCAGTAGAAGGAGGAGCGTCGACTCATTTCAATCACTTTTTTGTGTAGTTCAACTAAAATTATGGTGCCCGCGAGTTAGAGAGGGGGCCCGCGCCACCTCAATGGTAGGCGCGATGGACTCAACTAGTTCAGTGCAGCTATGTGATTGATGCAGTGCACATGGACTTGATTCTGTCAGATAGGTCTTCTGCAAGATGTGTACACTGAAAATGAAATGGTAGCTAAGACATTAGCTCTATTTTAAATGTATTAGTACTTCATTTTATCAGTATCAGTAGCGGTGCCAAAAGATTGCATCAAATTATTAGTGGCATTAAATTAAGATGCAAAAAATATCATTATTGCTTTCTCATAGCAGTGCAAAACAGTAGCACAAGATCACTAGTTGGATGCAAAGTCAAAATCAACCAAAAAGGAACATACCTGGTCATGGGAACCATAACTAAGAAGGGGCCCTTGCCGCAACAAATCGATGTGGTGAACCTGCAGATCCACTTGGATGATTCAATTCATGCGACTTTTTCTGCAGTTCACGTGAAATGAAGCAAATATTGCATCATGCAACTAGCAAGATGTAATTACTCCTTGTAATTTGCTATAATTATTAATATAGATGACAGTTTCCTCAAAAAAAAGAAGTACTTGCTCTCATGAGCTGGAAAGTTCTTCTTTAGTAGTTGCACTAAAAATCTAAAATTGAGCAACTTAAGGTTGGTTGTCCCGCTCATGCAAGGTGCAACTTTAATTTGCTTAACCTTTTGTGCAGTTCCACTAAACTAAGGTGCCATTGTGGTGATAGTGACGGCTCATCTTGCAAAGGCTAATAAAATGTTACATGAGATTATCGGCAGAGCTTGACGGAGATGTTGGAGACTCCGGTCACCATTTTGTGCAGTTCCACCAAAATTGAGATATATTGCCCATGTGACATTTTAGTTGAACTGCACAAGACACTCATTCCAAAAAAAGTGTCTTGTGTAGTTCACCAAGAGGTCACAATAGCAACGAGGTGAAATGGATATCTCTATCCACACAAAAAGATAGAAAGAAAACAGATACTGGTCAATAACAAGATACAAAATATACACGAAACAAAAAGAAATGTCTTCATTATGTTCATGGCAATCACGCAAGGACAGTAGAAACTTTAAAATGGCAGCATTGCTTCATGTTACCGGAAGCATTACGATCAACAATGGCATTCGTCAAATATGGGATTACTTTATTGGTGGCATTGCTTGTTTACCAGATAAAGTAGATCAACAATAGCTAAAGAGCTGGTTTAAGGGAATGGGACAGTGGGGACACCAGGACACTCAGCAGTGTAAAGAAGCAACTTACTTATCATACTAGGAAAAATAGCAGGAGTACCATTTGTAACACAGTTTAATTGCATCATATTACTGGAGGCATTAGATTAACAATAACATTGGTTAGACATGTCCTTACGGTAACAGTGTGATTGCTTCATTTTACATGCGCCCTTACATTCACAACAACAAAAAGTTGGTATAAGGACATGCGATAGTGGACGCATCAGCACAATGTACCTACAAGGAGGCATAAAGTTAGGATGCCGAGTTTGCTCATACTCTGTAAGGGCAGCAAATCTAATCCTGGATACCTTTTACTATGTGAGGGCAGCAAATCTAATCCTAGACATATTCTGTTGACTTGTCCACCAGCCACCACTTTCAATTCTTTTTTCAACCAGTAATATATCTGTTCCTTATCTAGTTTGTACTGCCTATTCCCTTTATTTCCCTTTTCAACCAAGAGCCCGATTGGGTATCTAGTCTCTACTACCTTCCCCCTGTTATTTCCTCTTTGAATCAAGTCCTAGATTCATTCTACAACTTCCCCCCTTCGCTGTTTGAACCAAGTCCTAGATTCGACTGCATGAAGTAGCTTTACCTCTAATAAAAAAATAGGTGGCTCTTGAAGAGCTGATGGAAGTAGAAAAAGATCCACATGCAGCCTCGTGGGGTGCTGGGGTAGTAGAGCAAGGCTTCTTTCGAAGGAACTTATACCTAAGGGTCATCAGGATGTGGCTAGGAGGGCGGTGGGAGGTCAGATCTGCCCACAATACGGCAGTGAGGAAGAAGGGGTCCGAGGACCACCCGAGCCGGCTATGTCGGAGAGAACTAATAACCCATAAGTATATGGGATCGCAATAGTTTTCGAGGGTAGAGTATTCAACCCAAATTTATAGATTTGACACAAGGGGAGCCAAAGAATATTTGCATGTATTAGCAGCTGAGTTGTCAATTCAGCCACACCTTGAGATTAATTATCTGCAGCAAAGTGATCAGTAGCAAAGTAGTTTGATAGTTTTGGTAGTAGTAATAGTAGCAACGGTAATAGTAACAGTGATAGCAGTATTTTGTAGCAAGTGTAACAATGATGATAGTAGTAGTAACTTAGCAGAAGCAATATAAAATAAATTTGTAGGCATTGGATTAGTGACTTGTTGGATGATATTCATCATGAGACAGTTATAACCTAGGGCGATATGGCACTAGCTCCAGTTCATCAATATAATGTAGGCATGTATTCCGTAAGTAGTCATACGTTCTTATGGAAAGAACTTGCATGACATCTTTTGTCCTACCCTCCCATGGCAGCGGGTCCATATTGGAAACTAAGGGATATTAAGGCCTCCTTTTAATAGAGAACCGGAACAAAGCATTATCACATAGTGAATACATGTACTCCTCAAACTACGGTCATCACCGGGAGTGGGCACGACTATTGTCACTCCGGGGTTGCCTGATCATAACACGTAGTAGGTGACTATAACTTGCAAGATCAGATCTAAAACATGGATATAATGATGAAATCATAAACGGTTCAGATCTGAGTTCATGGCACTCGGACCCAAAGTGACAAGCATTAAGCATAGCAAAGTCATAGCAACATCAATCTAAGAACATAATGGATACTAGGGATCAAGCCCTAACAAAACTAACTTGATTACATGATGAATCTCATCCAACTCACCGATGAGCGAGCTTACGAAGGAATTACTCACTCCCGGTGGGGGGGCATCATGGAATGGGCGATGGAGAAGGGTTGGTGATGATGAAGAACGAAGATCCCCCTCTCCAGAGCCCCAAACGGACTCCAGATCTGGCCTCCCGAAGAAGAACAGGAGGTGACGGTAGCTCTGTCTCGTGGATCACGATAATTCTTTCTCCCTGATTTTTTCTAGAAAAAAATGATTTTATAGCGTCGGTTTCAGGGTCTGCGGGGCCACCAGGTGGGGACAACCCACCTAGGCGTGCCTGGTGAGGGGGGCACGCCCTGGTGGGTTGTTCCCACCCACGTGCCCCTCTCTGGCAGGTCTTGGCTCCAAAAATTCTCTTTTATTTTATAAAAATTCCTCGCAAAGTTTCGTTCCATTCCGAGAACTTTTTTTCTGCACAAAAACAACACCATGGTAGTTCTGCTGAAAACAGCGTCAGACCGGGGTTAGTTTCATTCAAATCATGCAAATTAGAGTCCAAAACAAGAGGAAAAGCGTGAGGGAACGTAGATACGTTGAAGACGTATCAACTCCCCCAAGCTTAAGCCTTTGCTTGTCTTCAAGCAATCTAGTTGATAAACTGCAAGAGAAAAAGAAAAACTTTTACGAACTCCTTTTCTCTTGTTTGCATAAATAAGCTTAAACAGCACCCAGGTTTTCAGCCAATCATTATAACTAACCATGTTGACAATAACTCTTAAAGATTATATTAACTCATATCAATGACATAATCAGCTAACGAGCAATAATAAGAGATCTCAAACAGCAACACGTTGTCACAACAACCATGATATAATATGACAACAGTGGTATCTCACTAGCCCTTTCTGAGGCCGCAAAACATAAATGCAGAGCACCTCCAAAGTTCAAGCAGCAACTAGACATTGTAATTCATGGTAGAAAAGATCCAGTCATGATGCACCCAACATTAGCTACACACAATGGATAAATCATGAAAGTTGTGCTCTCAGGTTCTAGTGCTTATTTTAGAAGGTGATGACACAACATAAAACTAAATATATAGTCCCTTCACAGAGGGAAGCAGTGATTTGCAGAGGTGCCAGAGCTCAAGTTTTTAAACAAAGATAAATGATATTTTGAGACATGCACCCTTCTCATTTACTTCACGACCATTAGTTATCAATATCTTCCATGCTAAACACGCTAGTGGCGGTTCCCAAGCAATAAAAGCATAGGTTTTGACTCCATTGGGAGTTTTTGTTTAATTATTTAAGAGATTGACTCTTTTTCATGTTTGCAGTTTGGAACTGGGCATCCCTATTACCGCCCTTTTCTCGTGCGATGGTGAGTGAATAAACACTCGACCTGAGAATAACCCGCTTAGCATGGAAGATACCGACCACCTCCTGTCGTTCAATGAACGATCCAGGCACACAAAAAGGATAATTTTTTAGAAGTTTTAGAGATGGCACATGCAAATTTACTTAGGACGGCAGGGTAATACCGCATATAGGTAGGTATGGTGGATTCATCTGGAATAACTTTGGGTTCATGGTTTTTGATGTATAAGCAGAGTTCCCACTTAGTACAGGCGAAGGTTAGCAATTAGATTGAGAAGCGGCCATCTAGAGAGCAACAACGGTCATGACCATGCATTATGCATAAGTAACATTGGACACTAGCATGAGTAGGATATGAACACCATGCACATAAATATCATAGAGGCTATGTTTGTTTTGATTCAACTACATGCATGAGCATGTGCCAAGTGAAGCCACTCGAACATTCAGAGGAGGATACCATATCATCATACTATATCACAATCATGTTAACGAAATGTTGATATCCAAGATAAATCATTATTCACTCCCAGCTACTTTTGCATGGCATGAGAAACTATAATATCTACTTATCATTGCAAACATGTTTAATCATAATGGTCTGAATCATGGATACTAGGTTAAACATATTTAAACAAAAAAAAACAAGTCAAGTTCATACCAGTTTCTCTCTACCATGGCCAGTTCATCGAATATCGTCATTATGGCCTTCCACTTGCATGACCGAATGATATGAAAATAATAATAGTGCAAGAGTGCTCTGGACTAAGATGGAATCTGCAAAACATTTTATTCAACAGGAGAAGACAAGGTAAAATGGGGCTCTTTATTAGATTAATATTTATTCATGTGAGAGCCACTCAACATTTTCATCGTGGTCTTCTCCCCGGTAAGACTCAAATAAAAAAGAAAAGATATTTAGAGAAACACACTGAAATATTTTTGGCGTTTTTTGGTGTTCTTTAACAAGCAAATAAAAGGGAAAATCAAAAACGAGAAAAACTATTTACACGGGAAAGCTCCCAACAAGCGAAAAGAAGAACATGGAAATCTTTTCGGGTTTTATTTTTCATGCTACTACTAAGCATGCATAGAAAGTGAACTACTACAACTAATTTTTTTTGGTTTTTCTGAAGTTTTTCAAACACACAAGAAGAAAACAAGGAAATAAATCTAAGCATGGATGATACAATGGAAAAGTGTGAACACCGACAATTAGAATGATATATGCGAACATGAATATAATGTCGGTGAGAAACACGTACTCCCCCAAGCTGAGGCTTTTGGCCTAACTTGGTAGTCGATCAGTAGCCCAGAGGGTAGTAGGGACCCTGAGGAGCAGGAATCCACTCATCCCACTGTTGAGGCTCCTCCTCGGCCTCTACAGCAGCCTGAGCGTTCCGGTAGGTGAATGTCCGCAGGCATAATCCTATATCCGTCCCTGGCAATAGAATCAAACAAAGTTGGTGCAGGCAATGGAATAATATCATGAGTTTTAACGCTAAAGACCAGGTTATAAGGAATGGGGGTGTTAGGATAATCACGTGCAATAAAATGATGGTGTTCCATGGCTGCACGGCCTAAGTAAACCTTGGTCAGAGGGTAATCATGAGGGCGAATCTCAACATTAAAGTGAGCCGCCAAGCGAGTAGCAAAAATCCCACCATGTATTTCACCCTGGGATTTATTAAGATGGAGGTGACGAGCCATAGCTCCCAAGCTATGAGTGTTGTCGCCCTCTAGTGCCCGGCGTAAAACAGCAAAGTCTGGTGCGCTGAGCACACCTACTTTCTTTCTAGCAAGCAGACACTTAGCAACAAATAAAGCAAAATAATGTACGGCGGGAAAGTGTATGCTAGCAGCAGTGGTAGCTGATACCCCTCTCTCATCCCCCACTATCAAAGTGCGATAAAAGTCCTCAAATCCAGCTGGTCTAGGCTCAGCTAAGCTCCTATCAAAAGGGATCAGGCAAATGTCACAAAATTCAGTAAGTGGTATCTGATGGTTTTCAGCATATAAATCAAAGCTCACTTCAGGAGGATTATTCCTAGGCAGGAATGTAAAACTTTGAACAAAGATGTTTGTGAGGATTTGATACTATTCGCACTCATCAGCTATGAGGTCGGTGAGGCCGACATTAGCAGCATATTGTGTGAACTCTTGAAGGATTCCAGCCTCTTCCATGAACTGAGTGTGTGGACATTCGCACGACTGCACCTCCGCCAACCTCCAAGGGTGGAGATCTCTGTCACAAGACTCCCTAATAACACCCTTGGAGTTCTTCTTAGAAGCAAACTTCCTAAAGATATTCATGATTTTCCTATGAACAAAAATCTGAAATTTTAGTCCACAAATTTTTTTCAATGAAACTTCACAAAATTGATAGCAACTACTCATAGGGATACGTAGAGGCCATAGCAAGCATTCAAACTACTTAGAACTCTAAGAATTTAACACGCAAGCTCATCTACAACAGCACCAAGAGTAGCTAATTATTCAAAAGATAAACCACTAAAATAAAAATTAATTGGACAAACGGTGGAGTCACATACCAAGCAACAATCCCCCGAAACAGTTTCAAAAATGGAGCTTCGAGCAAAGAGATCGAAATCCGCGGGGTTTGAGAGCAAGAACACGGGAGAGAGAGCAATGGAGATTTTTTTTCTGGAGGTAAGTGATGATGTGGGCTAAAGAGATAAGTGAGGGGGGCCACATGGGGACCACATCCCACTAGGGCGCGCCTGGGAGTCCTGGCGCGCCCAGGTGGGTTGTGCCCACCTGGTGCACTTCCCTCTGGTATTATTTGCACCAGAAATTCAGAAATATTCAGGAAAAAATCGTATCAAATTTTCAGAGCATTCTGAGAACTTTTGTTTTTGGTTCATTTTTTTTATTGCACGGGAAATTCAGAAAATAGACATAACATGGCATTTTATTTTATTTAACTAATAAAAACAAAAAACAAAAGGTAGGGACGGAAGGTAGTTCTTACTAAATTCATCAACTTCATACCGCTCAAAAATGGTTCATTAATAAGGTTGATCAGGTCTTATTAACAACCACTTTCGATTAGCATGAAACCAAAGAACTTTCGTAAATCACTAAGTTACCTCAATGGGGATATGAATGTCCCCAACAATAAGCATTTCATATTTCTTTTTGACAGTAGGTAGAGGTAAATGAAAACTTCCAATAGTGATTGTCGAAGATTTTTCAGTAACATTAATAGCATTCACTTGGAATTGTTTCTTCGAAAAGTGCACCGTATGCTCATTACCATTGATATGAAAAGTGAGTTTGCTTTTATTGCAATCAATAACAGCCCCTGCAGTACTCAAGAAGGGTCTACCAAGGATAATCGACATGTTGTCGTCCTCGGGCATCTCAAGTATAACAAAGGCAGTCAAAATAGTAAAATTAGCAACAACAACGGGCACATCCTCACAAATACAGATAGGTATGGCAGTTGATTTGTCAGACATTTACAAAGATACTTCAGTAGGTGTGAGTTTATTCAAGTCAAGTCTTTTATATAAAGAGAAAGGCATACCACTAACACCAGCTCCTAAATCACATAAAGCAGTTTTCACATAATTCTTTTTGATGGAGCAAGGTATAGTTAGTATTCCCGGATCTCCAAATTTTTTAGGTACTCCATCTTTATAAGTATAATTAGCAAGCATAGTGGAGATTTCAGCTTCCGCAATTTTTCTCTTATTAGTGATGATTTCTTTCATATACTTTGCATAAGGAGGCATTTTCAGGATATCAGTCAAGTGAGTACGCAAAAAGACTGGCCTCAGCATGTCAGCAAAGCGTTCAAATTCTTCATCATCTTTCTTTTTAGTTGACTTGGGTGGAAAAGGCATAGGTTTTTTGAACCCATGGTTCTCTTTCTTTACCGTGTTTCCTAGCAACAAAGTCTCTATTATCATACCTTTTATTCTTAGGTTGTGGGTTATCAAGATCAACAGGTGGTTCTATCTCAACATTATTATCTGGTTCTTTTCATTGGGTTCAACCGATTCATGAACATTGGCATTATATTTTTCATTATCACTAGGTGGATGTTCATTACCAGACCGAGTTTCAGCATTTGAGATAGAAACATCATTTTCATTATCAGGAGGTTTTTCTATTTCAGGTTCACTAGAAGCATGCAAAGTCCTATCATTTTTCTTCTTCTTTTTCTTTTTAGAAGGACCAGGTACATTAGCATTAGCTCTTTGAGAGTCTTGTTCAACTCTTTTTGGGTGTCCCTCAGGATAAAGTGGTTCTTGAGTCATTTTACCTCCTCTAGTTGCAACTCTAACAACAAAGTCATGCATGTTATTATTCATTTCATCAAGCAATTCTCTTTGAGATTTAGCAACTTGTTCTAACTGAGTTTGAACTATAGAAGCATGTTTTCCAACACCTCTAACATCATTTGAAATTCTAAATAGCAAGTCACTCAAGCGAGAAATCATATCAGAATAATATTTCAATTGTTTCATAACATTTGCATTGAAGTGATCTTGTTTTATAATGTAATTTTCAAACGCATAAAGGCACTGACTAGGATGCATATTGTGAGGATTGTCATTGTCATAAACTTCATTAGAGAATTAACCTCTACCACCTTAGGCAGTGGTGGTGTATTAAGCCCATGTATTTCTTCAATAGGAGGTAAGTTTTTAACATCCTCAGATTTAATACCTTTTTCCTTCATAGATTTCTTTGCCTCTTGCATCTTCAGGACTGAGATATAATATACCCCTCTTCTTCGCAGTGGGTTTAGGCGGTGGTTCGGGAAGAGTCCAATTATCATAATTTTTTAATATGTTATTTAATAATTCTTCAGCTTGCCCAACAGTTCGTTCCCTGAAAACACAACCAACACAACTATCTAGGAAGTCCCTAGAAGCATCGATTAGTCCATTATAGAAGATATCAAGTATTTCATTTTTCTTAAGAGGATGAAAAGGCAAAGCATTAAGTAATTGGCAAAGCCTCCCCCAAGCTTGTGGGAGACTCTCTTCTTTAATTTGCACAATGTTAAATATTTCCTGTAAAGTAGCTTGTTTCTTATGAGCAGGAAAATATTTTTTAGAGAAGTAGTAAATCATATCCTGGCGACTACGCACACAACCAAGAGTAAGAGTATTGTACCAAGCTTTAGCATCACCCTTTAATGAGAAATGAAATAATTTGAGAATAAAGTAATAGCGAGTTTTCTCATCATGAGTAAAAAGGGTGGCTGTGTCATTCAACTTAGTAAGATGTGCCACAACAGTTTCAGTTTCATAACCATGGGAAGGATCATATTCAACCAAAGTAATTAACTCTGGGTCAACAGAGAATTCATAATCCTTATCATCAATAAAGATAGGTGAGGTAGCAAACTTAGGATCATATTTCATTCTAGCATTCAGAGATTTTTATTTATACTTGCATAATAATTTCTCTAAATCATCTCTATCCTTACAAGCAAGAATATCTCTAGATGTCTCCTCATTCATAACATAACCTTCCGGTACCTTAGGCAATTCATATCTAGGAAGGCTAGTTCTAGTAGGAGTTTCAGGAGTTTCAGTTTCAAGCTTATCATCAGATTCAACAACATCATGTTGTATTACTCTAGCAATTTGTTCATCAAGAAATTCACCAAGTGAGACAACATCATTATCAAGCATGGTACTAGCATCATCATAAGCATTATCCATAGCAGAAGTAGCGTCATCAATAACTTGCGACATATTAGAATTGATAGCATGTGGTGGAGTTGCAAGTTTACTCATAACAGAAGGTGAATCTAAAGCAGAACTGGATGGCAGTTCCTTACCTCCCCTCGTCTTAGAGGGAAAAATCTTAGTCTTACCATCCTTCATATTCTTCATAGTGATAATATGATAATAATCCCAAGTGACTCAACAAATATTACTATGCTCCCCGGCAATGGCGCCAGAAAAAGGTCTTGATAACCCACAAGTATACGGGATCGCAACAGTTTTCGAGGGTAGAGTATTCAACCCAAATTTATAGATTCAACACAAGGCGAGCCAAATAATATTTGTAAGTATTAGCAGCTGAGTTGTCAATTCAGCCACACCTGGAGATTAATTATCCGCAACAAAGTGATCAGTAGCAAAGTAGTTTGATAGTTTTGGTAGTAGTAACAGTAGCAATGGTAACAGTAACAGTGATAGCAGTATTTTGTAGCAAGTGTAACAGTGATGATAGTAGTAGTGAGTTAGCAGAAACAATATAAAATAAATTTGTAGGCATTGGGTCGATGACTTGTTGGATGATATTCATCATGAGACAGTTATAACCTAGGGCGATACGGCACTAGCTCCAGTTCGTCAATATAATGTAGGCATGTATTCCGTAAATAGTCATATGTGCTTATGGAGAGAACTTGCATGACATCTTTTGTCCTACCCTCCCGTGGCAGCGGGGTACATATTGGAAACTAAGGGATATTAAGGCCTCCTTTTAATAGAGAACCGGAACAAAGCATTAACACATAGTGAATACATGTACTCCTCAAACTACTGTCATCACCGGGAGTGGGCCCGACTATTGTCACTCCGGGATTGCCGGATCATAACATGTAGTAGGTGACTATAACTTGCAAGATCAGATCTAAAACATGGATATAATGATGAAATCATAAACGGTTCAGATCTGAGTTCATGGCACCCGGTCCCAAAGTGACAAGCATTAAGCATAGCAAAGTCATAGCATCAATCTAAGAACATAGTGGATACTAGGGATCAAGCCCTAACAAAACTAACTCGATTACATGATGAATCTAATCCAACTCCTCACCGACCCGCGAGCCTACGAAGGAATTACTCACTCCCGGTGGGGAGCATCATGGAATTGTCAATGGAGACAAGGTTGTCAGAATCGCGATTTTGAATCGGATAGGAACTCCGATGGTAGGATCGCAAATCGTAGAATCTTCACTATATGAATCGTAGAAACGTAGATTCTATGAAGTAAAATCATAGAATCAGAGGGGTTACTTTGGATCGTAAAGTCATACAATTGTATAACAGAATCGTGATTCTAACAACCTTGGATGGAGAAGGGTTGGTGATGATGAAGAACGAAGATCCCCCTCTCCGGAGCCCCAAACAGACTCCAAATCTGGCCTCCCGATGAAGAACAGGATATGACGGCGGCTCCGTCTTGTGGGTCGCGATAATTCTTTCTTCGTGATTTTTTTTCCTGAAAAATAGGATTTTATAGAGTCGGTTTCAGGGTCTGTGGGGACACCAGGTGGGGACAACCCACCTGGGTGCGCCTGGTGAGGGGGGCGCACCCTGGTGGTGGGTTGTGCCCACCTAGGTGCCCCTGTAAAAAAATTCCTCGCAAAGTTTCGTTCCATGCCGAGAACTTTTATTTCTGCACAAAAACAGCACCATGGCAGTTTTGCTGAAAACAGCGTCAGTCCGGGGTTAGTTTCATTCAAATCATGCAAAATTAGAGTCCAAAACAAGAGGAAAAGCGTGAGGAAAAGTAGATACGTTGTAGACGTATCACGAACATCACAAGCGGAGGATAGGGACCCGCCGGTAGCTGTGGGTTTCCTCCCTCACCGCCGATGACCACGTGAACAATGTACCTAGTCCCTTACACACCCCGGCCAAAGGGATTCGGCCGAATCTGTGACCAGCTGTGAGTAGAGAGAGAGAGTCGCTACCGCTATCTTGTTTAGATTTGGAGAGGATGAGAGAATGAAGAGAGCAACTCTAGTAAAGCAAGCGCTCAGGCTCCTGGCTATATATAGTGGAGTGATTATCTTTTCTCTCCACAACAAGCGTTTCAATTAGTGTACGTGGCATTAAAGAAAAGAAACTCTATTTTAACGTGACTAACTACACGATGCACTTTGTACTGTACAGTACTACTCCTACTTACTAGTACTACTAGTAGTATTGTTCACTTGTGCTCCCTAGCCCTCCAATCATTGAGCAACCCCACGGGTAAATAAACATATAGTACTAGTACAATTTATATAGAACGAACAACCTTGAACTATTTTGGCTTTGAGATATCGATGGTACAGCTTGACCACATTGCATCAATGGACTCAGTACTTTGAAGTAACGTATACGTATAAACACAATCACGGTTTACATTCCGAATCGCTAGCAAAAGCTTGAATTGTATTTGTTTACATGTACCACCTTTTTCTTTTGGTTTCTGCTCCATGGCGCAATTCATCGATACAAAATTATACTAGGAGTATTTAAAAGTTGAGGGAGGGGCTTTTCCCGGGCTGTACGCGCGGCGATTTTCGTGTAGCCGGCTTGACAGAGAGGCGAGGAGGATGAGGGACTAGCGGATTCAAATTAATGTTGGAAAGGCAGGGCTATGTGATTTCACGGCTTGTTACTGCTGGAAAGATGGGGTCTTGTGATATGACTACTCATTATAGTCATTATTACTACGACGCTACAACCGAGGTGATGCCCTCCTTTCGTTCCCCACTCTAATCTTGTGCATGACATGCCGACCCTGGTGTTGGCTCTCCCACATGCCAGCGACGTAAGAAGGAGCAAAGAATCATGCGGTATATTGGTCCCCATTGTATTTTGTGTCAAATGTTGACTATAGACTGAACTAACAAAATGTGCATGCATGTTACTGATACGTCTCCAACGTATCTATAATTTTTGATTGTTCCATGCTATTATATTACCCCTTTTGGATGTTTGTGGGCTTTATTTTACACATTTATATCATTTTTGGGACTAACCTACTAACCGGAGGCCCAGCCTGTATTGCTGTTTTTTTTCCTATTTCAGTATTTCGAAGAAAAGGAATATCAAACGGAGTCCAAACAGAATGAAACCTTCGGGAGCGTGATTTTTGGAACGAACGTGATCCAGAGGACTTGGAGTGCAAGTCAAGAAGCAGCCGAGGCTCCCACGAGATAGGAGGGCGCCCCCCTGTAGGGCGCGCCCCCTGTTTTGTGGGCCCCTTGGGCGGCCACTGATGTACTTCTTCCTCCTATATATACCTACGTACCCAGAAAACATCCAGGAGGAGGACGAAACACAATTTCAACCACCGTAACCTTCTGTATCCGCGAGATCCCATCTTGGAGCCTTCACCGGCGTTCTGCCGGAGGGGGAATCGACCAAGGAGGGCCTCTACATCAACATCCTTGCCCCTCCGATGAGTTGTGAGTAGTTTACCACAGACCTACGAGTCCATAGTTATTAGCTAGATGGCTTCTTCTCTCTTTTTGGATCTCAATACGATGTTCTCCCCCTCTCTTGTGGACATCTATTCGATGTAAACTCTTTTTGCGGTGTGTTTGCCGAGATCCGATGAATTGTAGGTTTATGATCAAGTTTATCTATGAATAATATTTGAATCTTCTCTAAATTCTTTTATGTATGATTGAGTTATCTTTGCAAGTCTCTTCGAATTATCAGTTTGGTTTGGCCTACTAGATTGATCTTTCTTGCCATGGGAGAAGTGCTTAGCTTTGGGTTCAATCTTGCGGTGTCCTTACCCAGTGACAGGAAGGGTTGCAAGGCACGTATTGTATTCTTGCCATCGAGGATAACAAGATGGGGTTTATATCATATTGCTTGAGTTTATCCCTCTACATCATGTCATCTTGCTTAATGTGTTACTCTATTCTTATGCACTTAATACTCTAGATGCAGGCAGGAGTCGGTCAATGTGTGGAGTAATAGTAGTAGATGCAGGCAGGAGTCGGTCTACTTGTGGCGGACGTGATGCCTATATACATGATCATTCCTAGATAATCTCATAATTATTCACTTTTCTATCAATTGCTCGACAGTAATTTGTTCACTCACCGTAATACTTATGCTATCTTGAGATAAGCCACTAGTGAAACCTATGGCCCCGGGTCTATCTCTTATCATATTTGCTTTCAATCTACTTTTATTTGCATCTTTACTTTTTGCATCTATATTATAAAATACCAAAAATATATTTATCTTATCTTACTGTCTTTATTAGATCTCACTTTCGCAAGTGGCCGTGAAGGGATTGACAACCCCTTTATTGCGTTGGTTGCGAGTTCTTTGTTTGTTTGTGTAGGTGCGTGGGACTTTTGAGGAGCCTCCTACTGGATTGATACCTTGGTTCTCAAAAACCGAGGAAAATACTTACGCTACTATCGCTACATCACCCTCTCCTCTTCGAGGAAAACCAACGCAAGCTCAAGACGTAGCAAGAAGGATTTCTGGCGCCGTTGCCGGGGAGGTCTTCGCTCAAGTCAAGACATACCAAGTACCCATCACAAACCCATCTCCCTTGCATTTACATTATTTTCCATTTGCCTCTCATTTTCCTCTCCCCCACTTCACCCTTGCCATTTTATTCGCCCTCTCTTTCCCAATCTCCTCCTCTCTCTTTTTGCTTGCCTTTTTCTGTTTGCTTATGTGCTTGTTTGACCTTATGGCTTCACCTAAGGGTCCTGACCACCTTCTCAGAAGGATGGATGAGATTGAATCAAATATTAGAAGCTTTATGAATTTGCAATTTGAGCATAATAATTTCTTTAGAAAAGAGCTTAAGGAACAAAACGATTTTTTGGGTTTTATGAACAAAGAGCTTGATGATATGAATAAAGAATTTTATGGTGTTAATGCTCAAATTACCCGTCTTGAAAATGTTATAGCCAAATTTTCTGATAAACGAGCCACCTTAGTCAATAAGATGGCCGCTAAGCCAGAAAAGTTAGATGAAAATAATGATGAGGATCTTAAAGTTATTGATGCGTCTCCTATTAGATCTATGTTTTGCAATATGAATTTTGATGATTATGGGACTGATGATGAATCAACTTTGCCTAGAAGGCGTCCCAAAAAATTCGGAGTCTTTAGATCTTGATGCTAAATTTGGTAAAAGTAGGATTGGAGAGTCGTCAACTTCAAATAACATTGAACCCACTATCTCAGATTTCAAGGAATTTGATTATGATAATTGTTCTTTAAAAGGTTGTATTTCCTGGTTGCAATCCGTTGTTAATTCTCCTCATGCTTATAGTCAAAACAAAGCTTTTACCAAGCATATTGTTGATGCCTTGATGCAATCTTATGATGAAAAACTTAATTTGGAAGTTTCTATACATAGAAAACTTAATGATGAGTGGGAACCTACTATAAAGATTAGAATTAAAGATCATGAGTGTTTTGCTTTGTGTGATTTGGGTGCTAGTGTTTCCACGATTCTGAAAACTTTATGTGATATTCTAGGTTTCCATGATCTTGATGATTGCTCTTTAAATTTGCACCCTGCGGCTTCCACCATTAAAAAGCCTATGGGAAGGATCAATGATGTTCTCATTGTTGCAAATAGAAATTTGGTGCCCGTGGATTTTATCGTTCTTTATATAGATTGCAATCTTTCTTGCCCTATTATTCTTGGTAGACCTTTCCTTAGAATGATTGGTGCGATTATTGATATGAAGGAAGGGAATATTAGATTCCAATTTCCATTAAAGAAAGGCATGGAGCACTTTCCAAGAAAGAAAGTCAAATTACCTTATGAATCTATCATGCGGGCAACTTATGAATTTAGTGCCAAAGATGTCACCCGTTAGATCTATCTTTGCTTTTATGCCTAGCTAGGGGCGTTAAACGATAGCGCTAGTTGGGAGGCAACCCAATTTTCTTTATGTTTTTTTGTTTTTGCTCCTGTTTAGTAATAAATCTTGCATCTACCTTCTGTTTAGATGTGTTTTTATCTTTTAATTAGTGTTTGTGCCAAGTAGAACCTATAGTATAACCTATGGTGATAGTTGATTTGATTCTGCTGAAAAACAGAAACTTTGCGTGCACGAATATAATTTTGTTAAATCACAGGAACGTTATTTTGCGTTGATTCTTTTTGCTGCTTCAATAAACAAATTGTACATGACTTCCTATTTTGGTAGGATTTTTAGAGTTCCAGAAGTTTGTGTTAGTTGCACATTGCTACAGACTGTTCTGTTTTTGACAGATTCTATTTTTTGTGTGTTGTTTGCTTATTTTGATGCATCTATGGCTAGTAAAATAGTTTATAAACCATGGAGAATTTGGAATACAGTAGGTTTAACACCAAAATAAATAAAGAATGAGTTCATTACAGTACCTTACGTGGTGGTTTTGTTTTCTTTCACTAACAGAGCTTATAAGATTTCCTGTTAAGTTTTGTGTTGTGAAGTTTTCAAGTTTTGGGTAAAGCTTTTATGGACTATGGAATAAAGGGTGGCAAGAGCCTAAGCTTGGGGATGCCCATGGCACCCCAAGATATTCAAGGATAGCCAAAAGCCTAAGCTTGGGGATGCCCCGGGAAGGCATCCCCTCTTTTGTCTTTGTTCATTGGTAACTTTACTTGGAGCTATATTTTTATTCGCTACATGATATGTGCTTTGCTTGGAGCATCGTGTATTATATTAGTCTTTGCTTTTTAGTTTACCACAATCATCCTTGCTGTACACACCTTTTGGGAGAAGCCTATTTGATTAGAATTTGCTAGAATACTTTATGTACTTCACTTATATCTTTTGAGCTTGATAGTTTTTGCTCTAGTGCTTCACTTATATCTTTTAGAGCACAGTGGTGTCTTAATTTTGAAGAAATTATTAGTCTCTCAGGCTTCACTTATATTATTTTGAGAGTCTTTTAGAACAACATGGTATTTGCTATGGTTTTAAAGTTGGTCCTAGAATGATGAGCATCCAAGTTGGGTATAATAAAAACTATCATAGAAAGTGAATTGGATGCTATGATCAATTTGATGCTTGATAATTGTTTTGAGATATGGAGGTAGTAATATTAAATTCATGCTAGTTGGGTGATTATGAATCTAAAGAATGCTTGTGTTGAAGTTTGTGATTCCCGTAGCATGCACGTCTGGTGAACCGCTTTGTGATGAAGTTGGAGCACAATTTTATTTATTGAGTGTCTTCCTTATGAGTGGCGGTCGGGGACGAGCGATGGTCTTTTCCTACCAATCTATCCCCTAGGAGCATGCACGTAGTGCTTTGGTTTTTGATGACTTCTAAATTTTTGCAATAAGTGCATGAGTTCTTTTGATTAATGTTGAGTCCATGGATTATACACACCCTTTCACCCTTCCACCATTGCTAGCCTTTCTTGTGCCGCGCAACTTTCGGCGGTACCATACACCCACCATATACCTTCCTCAAAACAGCCACCATAGCTACCTATTATGGCATTTCCATAGCCATTCCAAGATATATTGCCATGCAACTTTCCACCGTTCCGTTCATATGACACACATTACTTTTTTCATATTGCTCTTTGCATGATCATGTACTTGACATTGTATTTGTGGCATGGCCACCTTCATAATTTTCATACATGTCACTCTTGATTCATTGCATATCCCGGTACACCGCCGGAGACATTCATATAGAGTCATATCTTGTTCGAGCTTTGAGTTGTAATTCTTGAGTTGTAAATCCATAAAAGTTTGATGATCTTCATTATTAGAGCATTGTCCTAGTGAGGAAAGGATGATGAAGACTATGATTCCCCCACAAGTCGGGATGAGACTTCAGACTTTTAAAAAAAGAGAAAAAAAGGAAAAAAAGAGAAAGGCCAAAAAGAAAGGCCAAAGAAAAAAAAGAAAAGAAAAAAATAAAATGAGAGAAAAAGAGAGAAGGGACAATGCTACTATCTCTTTTTCCACACTTGTGCTTCAAAGTAGCACCATGATTTTCATGATAGAGAGTCTCATATGTTGTCACTTTCATATAGTAGTGGGAATTTTTCATTATAGACTTGGCTTGTATATTCCAATGATGGGCTTCCTCAAAAATGCCCTAGGTCTTCGTGAGCAAGCGAGTTGGATGCACACCCACTTAGTTTCTTTTGTTGTGCTTTCATATATTTATAGCTCTAGTGCATCCGTTGCATGGCAATCCCTACTCACTCACATTGATATCTATTAGTGGGCATCTCCATAGCCCGTTGATACGCCTAGTTGATGTGAGACTATCTTCTCCTTTTTTGTCTTCTCCACAACCACCATTCTATTCCACATTAAGTGCTATGTCCATGGCTCACGCTCATGTATTGCGTGAAAGTTGAAAGAGTTTGAGATTATTAAAGTATGAAACAATTGCTTGGCTTGTCATCGGGGTTGTGCATGATTAACTACTTTGTGTGATGAAGATAGAGGAATAGCCAGACTATATGATTTTGTAGTGATAACTTTCTTTGGCCATGTTATTTTGAGAAGACGTGATTACTTTGATTAGTATGCTTGAAGTATTACTATTTCCTATGTCAATATGAACTTTTATTTTGTATCATTTGGATCTGAACATTCATGCCACAATAAAGAAAATTACACTGAGAATTATGCTAGGTAGCATTCCACATCAAAAATTTCTTTTTTACCATTTACCTACTCAAGGACGAGCAGGAATTAAGCTTGGGGATGCTTGATACGTCTCCAACGTATCTATAATTTTTGATTGTTCCATGCTATTATATTACCCCTTTTGGATGTTTATGGGCTTTATTTTACACATTTATACCATTTTTGGGACTAACCTACTAACCGGAGGCCCAACCCGTATTGTTGTTTTTTTGCCTATTTCAGTATTTCGAAAAAAAGGAATATCAAACGGAGTCCAAACGGAATGAAACCTTCGGGAGCGTGATTTTCGGAATGAACGTGATCCAGAGGACTTGGAGTGCAAGTCAAGAAGCAGCCAAGGCTCCCACGAGATAGGAGGGCGCCCCCCCTGTAGGGCGCGCCCCCCTGTCTCGTGGGCCCCTCGGGCGGCCACCGACGTACTTCTTCCTCATATATATACCTACGTACCCCGAAAACATCCAGGAGGAGGACGAAACACAATTTCCACCAGCGCAACCTTCTGTATTCGCGAGATCCCATCTTGGAGCCTTCGTCGGCGTTCTGCCGGAGGGGGAATCGACCATGGAGGGCCTCTACATCAACATCCTTGCCCCTCGGATGAGTTGTGAGTAGTTTACCACAGAGCTACGGGTCCGTAGTTATTAGCTAGATGGCTTCTTCTCTCTTTTTGGATCTCAATACGATGTTCTCCCCCTCTCTTGTGGAGATCTATTCGATGTAAACTCTTTTGGCGGTGTGTTTGTCGAGATCCGATGAATTGTGGGTTTACGATCAAGTTTATCTATGAATAATATTTGAATCTTCTCTGAATTCTTTTATGTATGGTTGAGTTATCTTTGGAAGTCTCTTCGAATTATCAGTTTGGTTTGGCCTACTAGATTGATCTTTCTTGCCATGTGAGAAGTGCTTAGCTTTGGGTTCAATCTTGCGGTGTCCTTAACCAGTGACAGAAAGGGTTGCAAGGCACGTATTGTATTGTTGCAATCGAGGATAAGAAGATGGGGTTTTTATCATATTGCTTGAGTTTATCCCTCTACATCATGTCATCTTGCTTAATGTGTTACTCTGTTCTTATGAACTTAATACTCTAGATGCAGGCAGGAGTCGGTCGATGTGTGGAGTAATAGTAGTAGATGCAGGCAGGAGTCGGTCTACTTGTTGCGGACGTGATGCCTATATACATGATCATGCCTAGATAATCTCATAATTATTCGCTTTTCTATCAATTGCTCGACAGTAATTTGTTCACCCACCGTAATACTTATGCTATCTTGAGAGAAGCCACTAGTGAAACCTATGGCCCCGGGTCTATCTCTTATCATATTTTCTTTCAATCTACTTTTATTTGCATCTTTACCTTTTGCATCTATATTATAAAATACCAAAAATATATTTCACTTATCATACTGTCTTTATTAGATCTCACTTTCGCAAGTGGCCGTGAAGGGATTGACAACCCCTTTATTGCGTTGGTTGCGAGTTCTTTGTTTGTTTGTGTAGGTGCGTGGGACTTTTGAGGAGCCTCCTACTGGATTGATACCTTGGTTCTCAAAAACTGAGGGAAATACTTACGCTACTATTGCTGCATCTCCCTCTCCTCTTTGAGGAAAACCAATGCAAGCTCAAGACGTAGCTGTCAGGACCCCGACTCAATGCCACATCAATCTAGCATGTAACACCTCATATCACTTTGCGGCCTCACGCACGGTATTCCCACGGGTGTTGCCTTACCTTTGCCCGGGACCGTTTGCGCCTTTTGGCACACGTATATGATAGTGTCGTTAGCATCCATATGATAAGGAGCCCGGGTTGACATGGCTAGTCGTAAACCCAACGTGGCACAAACTTACAGGGATAGGCATCCATGACCCAGCAACGAACGTGTTGGTCATCAGCGAGTGAATCCGGGCTGTAGCACTGGGCTAGCAGGACTCCGGTAAACCGGGCTATAGCAGGCTAACAGGACTCCGGCATTCATCGCGTGACATTTCCCCGAAGGGACAGACACAAGAACAAAGAAGGACACATGCCGGCCAGCCTAAGTGTTCCGAAGCAGTAGCAAGCTACCATGGCTCAGTGGAAGCACTAGGAGACATTACCCGGTAAGAGAGGCTACTAAGGATAAACAATTAGATAGTCAGATCCCACACATACCAAGCACTTCAATCATACACACAATATGCTCGATATGTGCAAATACAACAAGGCATCACAACATGACTCTACAACACAAGTATTTTATTAAAAGGCTCAGAGAGCCATACATATCATACACACAAGTACGGGTCACACGACCCAGCATTCAAGTCATACAAGCATACAAGCCAACAGCGGAAGTAACTTTTCTGAGTACAGACAACTAGTAAAATAAAACAGGCTTAGGTAAGCCTGGCTATACCACATGGTCCTTCATGAGCTCAGGATCACCACCTGGGCTTCAGCCTACTCATCGATATCGACATCTACGAAGAACCCATCAGAAGGGGTTGCAGCGACTTCTATAAAACATAAATTAAGCAACATGAGTACAAAGGTACTCAACAAGACTTACATCAGATCCTACATACATGCACATTATCAAGAAGGGTTGGTGGGGTTATTGCAGCAAGCCAGCTTTGACTCTTGGCTAAGCTATCTTACGAGACTCCAACTTGAAATGGTTTTGTGCACTCGAGTCCACTACTCACCACTTCAATACACTACTGAGGATCCACCTCCGTCATCCTACGGAAGAGCCATCCTCGGCACTCATGATTATCTTGAGGCTTTTAGCAGTATCCATTTACTTGTCTATGAACTGTATAGGCAACCAAGTAGTCCTTTACCGCGGACGCGGCTATTCGGATAGATGATGTTAACCTTGCAGGGGTGTACTTATTCATACACGCTTTCACCACTTACCGCCGTTTACACGACATGTACTCGGCAACCTTCAAGCGGAAGCCCAACGTGGGTGTCAGCCACGACCTACCTAAACACCTAAGTCTCTAGTCTAGGTTTATCGCCTATCCAGGTTCCATCCGCAGGGTGTTCGGCCGAGGTTTCCTCATACGGCCCCGAACGATGTGTACAGGGTTCCGAGACACCTAACGGGTGCCCGGTATACCCGGCCACGTACCTACCGCATCACAGCCCACCCCGTGGGTCAGCGCTGCCCACGGCCTCCAGTAAGCTACAAACACCAGAAACTACTTGCAACTCCTGGACAGAGGACTAGGGTGAATAAGAAGCTGAGAGGGTCCATTGGTTTCGGGCCCAATGCATGGTAGTAGCTGATTCTTAAATCACACATACAGATCTTAGTGCTTAAGGACGGTTCCAATGAAACAAATCACCATGTACTCCTACATGGCCTCTCATCGATACCTTTACCAAATCGTGTTCCACACTTCACCCTCATTTCCGACATAAGCATTTCACTCTAGCCCATCACCCACATGAACCAGACCTGACTCGACTCTAAGCATAGCAGGCATAGCAAGGTAGGAACAACACATACATACGACTCTAGTGGGTTTCATCTAGTGGGTTTCATCTAGTTACGGTGGCAATGACAGGTCATGCAGAGGAAATGGGTTCAACTACCGCAGCACAGAGTAGTTTGAATCGCGTTGTCTTAATGCAGTAAAAGAGAGCAGAAGCGAGAACATGGGATTGTATCGATATGATCAAATGGTTGGTTGCTTGCCTGATGGGTCCGTGCACTGATATTGTTCTTCGTTAGGGTATTTGCGGTACTCCTCGGGGGCAGAACCTGCCGTAGAGAGCACCGATACACAATCATCACCAAACAATATGCAAAAATATGATGCATGCATGAGACATGGCAAAACGAGTGTATTGGGCTAATGCAACTAAGACCAGATGGGTTTGAACCATTTTGAACCAAAGATTCAAGTTTCAAACTCATAAATGGCCCTTAATAGTGCTCTAACTTGTTCTTCACTAAACAGCAGGTTAGCTTGCTTAAACATGCATGAAACTAGTACAGATGGATAGATTGGATTTTTCTGATCATTTTTCATATATAACACTTTGCATTTGGAGCTACAGATTAATTTCTATGATTTTTTGAAGTTTGTGGTATTTTCTGGAATTTCCTGTGTGAAAATAATTCCAGTAAACAATTTACTACGTCAGCATTACGTCAGGTTGACGTCAGTGGTCAACGGGACAGTCCAGGTCAAACTTGACAGTGGGTCCCGCATGTCAGTGTAATTAGTTTAACTGAATATTAGTTAATACTAATCCTAATTAGTTAACAGGGCTGGGCCCCACCTGTCACTGACCCAGGGGAGGGTCAAATAGGGCCCACCCGTGGTCAAACGGGGGTCAGCGGAGTCAACTCACCGGCGTTTAGCCGTCGGCGAGGCCAAACGCGGCGGTGCAGGTGTGGGTTTCACCTACACGGCACCATTCGGGGCACCGTTGGGCTCTATGGATAGCTGGGAGCGAGCCGCGGCGGGTGGTGCAGGTGGCTGGGCTCGGGGTCGCCGGAAACGGCGCCGGCAATGTGTTTGGCGGCGGCCAGAGCTCGGGTGAGCTCGAACCCGTCGCTAGGAAGCACGTCGAGGCACGTGAGTTAGTGTGTTGAGCTCCTGGGAGCGTGGTGAGGTTAGTGGGCAGGGTGGCGCGGCCGTTGGGTGGCCGGAGCCTCGTCGGCGACGAGCTCCGCGGCGATGCGTGCGGGTGAGCTCGGTGTGCTTGCTGTGGTGCACGAGAAGGAGAGCGGAGAGGATAGGGACGTAGCCCAGCTCACGGTGGTTGCAACGGGGCGGACGGCGAGGTCGGGGATGAACCGGAGCAAGCGGGGCCGCGGAGGGCGATCTGGCCGGCAGGAGGTTGAAGACGAGCTTGGTGGAGACGGTGTAGAGCGTGCGAGCGCTCGGGGCTCGGCCTGCTCGACGGAGAGGAGGCCGGCGGAGCTCGTAGACATGATCGGGCGGCGCGGTGACGATGATGGCTACGGTTACGGCGGAGGAACGGCGGCGGCAGCGGCAACCATGGCAGTGGAGAGCGAGGGAGAGAGACAGGGGGAGAATGGGCGTGTCTAGAGGGGTCGGAGCGCGACGTGGAGGTTGTCCAGGCCAGCAGAGCAGCGAGGGGAGGAAGCAGGGCGGCGGGCAGCTGCGTGGAGCATGCTGGTGCCGGCATCGAGCACCTGCCTGCCTGCCTGGCCAAGTCAAGCAGCTCGCTGGAGCGGTTGCTGGGCTGGGCTGGCTAGATGGGCCTGGTGTTGGGCTGCCAGGTAAGTTTCCCTCTCTCTCTTTTTATTTCTGTTTTCTATTTCTTCTGTAACTTTGTGGCTTTTCTAAAAATACCTAGGCACTTTCAAAAATCTCCAAACTGCTCATGCCCACTGTTTAGTTTAAAACCAACATGGAACATTTCAGTTTAGGATTATTTGGATACTTTAAAATATTTATAGAATTTAAATGTCCAAATTCAAATGCTTATGATTTAATTCAGAGACCTTAGGATGACCCAGAAAATTGTGCACCACTTTTGGCAGAGGTTCTGAGCCAAGACAAAAATGATGGACATTTTATAAGGGCATTTCAGGTTCATTGAAATTATTTTTAGTAAACCCTAGTTGGTTTTAGAAGGGGTTGGGGGTTCTGTCATCCCCATTTCAAATTTCTGATGAAAGAAATGAACATGATGCAACACTCTAATGCATGAGCTAGCTAGGGTGTAACAACTCACCCCCACTCAGAAAAATCTCGTCCCGAGATTTAGGTTCCTCCTGGAAGAAGGCGGGATACTCGAGTCGAAGACGATCCTCCCTTTCCCAAGTTGCTTCTTTCTCAGAATGGTGCGACCATTGAACCTTGGGAAACTTGATATTATGACGTCGAGTAGTACACTTGGCTTGATCGAGGATACGAATGGGGTACTCTCGATACGTGAGATTATCTTGAAGATCAAGCGTTTTGTGGTCCACTCCACGGATAGGATCCGAGAAGCAACGCCTGAGTTGAGAAACGTGGAAGACATCATGTACTCTGGAGAGATGCGGAGGTAGTTCCAATTGGTAGGCAACTTCTCCTTGTTTAGCGAGAATGCGAAAGGGTCCAATGTAACGAGGAGCCAATTTGGCTTTGATACCAAAATGATGGGTTCCCTTCAGAGGAGTAACCCGAAGGTAAGCCTTCTCGTCACCCTCAAAAGTCATAGCCTTATGTTTTCGGTCATATTGACTCCTTTAACGAGATTGGGATGTTTTCAACTTTTCACGAACGATGTGAACTTGCTCTTCTGCTTCCTGGATCATATCCGGGCCAAAGAAATGTCTTTCCCCGGTTTCTGACCAGTTAAGAGGCGTTCGACACCTTCGTCCATAGAGAACTTCAAAAGGGGCTTTACCCAAGCTAGATTGATAGCTATTGTTATAGGCAAATTCGGCAAATGGAAGGCATTTCTCCCAATCCATTCCAAATGAGATAACAGAAGCTCGGAGCATGTATTCTAGAATCTAGTTGACGCGTTCTACTTGACCACTTGATTGAGGGTGAAATGCGGTGCTAAAGGAAAGGTGGGTTCCCATAGCATTTTGGAAACTTTCCCAAAATCGAGAGGTGAATAGACTTTCTCGATCCAAGTTGATTTCTAATGGAACACCATGGAGAGGCACTATTCGGGAGATATAGAAGTCTACTAGCTGACTAGCGGTTATACTCTCGCAAACAGGCAAGAAATGGGCCACTTTGGAAAGACGATCGATAATGACGAAGATAGCGTTATTCCCTCTCTTGGTCCTGGGAAAACCGGTGATGAAGTCCATACCGATTTTATCCCATTTCCATTCAGGAATAGCTAATGGTTGAAGGGTGCCAGCAGGCCGTTGATATTCTGCTTTTACACGATGGCAGACATTGCAATTAGCAACAAATTGAGCAATGTCTCTCTTCATCCTAGTCCACCAGAACCTCAGGCGTACGTCCTGATACATTTTAGTGCTACCGGGATGAATGGTGAGAGGAGATTCATGAGCCTCCTTAAGGATCAATCGCCTCAGGTTTCGCACTTTGGGAACCACTAGACGGTTCCCGAAGTATACGACTCCTTGATCATCAATGGAGAAACAGTCTGCAACTCCTTTCTTGATGTTTCTTTTGATACGGGAAATCCCTGGATCTACCTTCTGAGCTTTGATGATCTGATCCGTAAGGGTAGGTTTCTCCACAAGGTGGAAAGGAATTCTTGAGGAACGATGTGAAGGTTCAGTTTCCGAAATTCCTCATGGAGAAGTGGTTGACTTTGTTGCAACATCAGATTGTTGCAATAAGATTTACGACTTAGCGCATCAGACATGACGTTGGCTTTTCCTGGGGTGTAAGTTATCCCTAAGTTGAAATCTGTGATCAACTCGACCCAATGTCTTTGCCTGAGATTCAAATCCGGCTGGGTGAATATATACTTCAGACTTTGGTGATCGGTGAAGATTTCGCAACGATTACTGAGGAGGTAATGTCGCCAGGTTTTGAGTGCATGGACTACAACTGCAAGCTCTAGATCATGAGTAGGATAATTTTCTTCATGTGGGTGCAATTGCCGTGAAGCATAAGCAATTACGTGATGATCTTGCATGAGAATGCAACCTAGTCCTTGTCGCGAGGCGTCGCAATAGATAACAAAGTCCTTGGAGAAGTCTGGTGGTACCAGTACGGGAGCAGAAGTCAGGCATCTTTTCAGTACCTGAAAACTATGCTCGCATTGTGGGGTCCACTCAAACTTTTTATCTTTCTTGAGGAGTTCAGTTAGAGGTTTAGCAACTTTGGAGAAGTTCTCGACAAAGCGGCGACAATAGCTCGCTAAGCCAAGGAAACTCCCAACTTGCTTGACCGATTCAGGTGGAGTCCAGTTAAGAACGGCTTGAACTCGCTCGGGATTGACAGCAATACCCTTACCAGAAATTACATGTCCTAGATAGGTCACTTCTGGCAACCAAAATTCACATTTAGAAAATTTGGCATAAAGGCGATGCTCTCGAAGTTTCATCAACACTAGCCTTAGATGCTCAGCATGTTCTTCCTCGTTCTTGGAGTAGATGAGTATATCATCGAGGTAAACCATGACAAATTTATCCAAATACTCCATGAAGATTGAGTTCAATAACCGAGAGAAAGTGGCTGGGGCGTTGGTTAACCCGAAGGACATGACGGTGTACTCGTATTGGCCGTAACGAGTAACAAAGGTCGTTTTGGGAATGTCCCCGTTCCTGATTTTGATTTGATGGTAGCCCAACCTCAAATCCATCTTATAGAAGACTAAGGATCCAGCGAGCTGATCATACAGATCATCGATCCTGGGGAGCGGATACTTGTTCTTTATTGTGACCAAGTTGACGGGTAGATAATCTACAACCATCCGATTCTTACCATCCTTCTTCTTGACAAAGAGGACGGGGCAAGCCCATGGAGATGAACTAGGACGGATGAAACCCTTTTGCAAGGACTCATCGAGTTGTTTCTTAAGCTCGGCTAGTTCTAGTGGTGCCATCTTATAGGGTCTCCTAGAAATTGGGGCAGTTCCTGGAATGAGATCTATCACGAACTCGACATCTCTGTTAGGTGGAACACCTGGCAATTCTTCTGGAAAGACATCCGGAAAGTCACGGACTACCAGAATGTCTTCGAGGTCTGGCAAAGGATTGGCATTAAGAGAGTATAGCTGTCGCTTGGCTACTCGGGTCAAGACATTGACTATCTTTCCCGAAGGATGCGTAAGTTGAAAAGTCCTAGAGAAGCAATCAATCTTGGCATGATGGGCTGACATACAATCCATACCCAAGATGATATTAATATCCGAAGATTTGAGAGCTATCAATGATGCAAGGAAAACAAGTCTGTCAACTTGGATTTCATTCCCATGGCTCACCCTAGAGGTTTGCCATCTAGAACCAGGAGTAGAAATTTCCATGGTGGAAGGCATGCCACAGAATGCGATGTTATGCAAATGAGCATAGTTTTTGGATATGAATGAATGAGATGCTCCAGTATCGAAAAGAACAAATGCCGGGTGGCAATTAACAAGGAGCATACCAAGAATGACATTGGGATCCTCTTGAGCCTCTTCAGCTGAGACACAATTCACATGGCCACGTGCAGCGGTGGCCGGCTTGGCGTAGTACACCTTCCCTGTTGGCTTGCCACGGCCAACAGCCTTTCTAGACTGGTTGGGGTTGATCTGGGGACACTCGCGCATGTAGTGGCCCGGTTCCCCACACTTGAAGCACGTCATAGAGCTGGTGCGTGGAGGAGCATTGTTGGTTGGCCCACCATAGGTCTTAGCTGGTGCATACTGCTGAGCTGGACGAGGCGCCTGATAGGATGGCCTCGTTGTGAACCTGGGTGGCAGGGCAGTTTTAGGCACCCACACCCGGCACTTCTGTGGACCAGCACCGGATGAGGAACCCATGTCACGGCCATGCTTGTGTGTTGCTTCAAAATCAGTCTGACCCGTCTCAGCACTGATGGCTTTGTACACAAGCTTCTAAAAGGGGGTGCACTCGTGTAGACGGAGGTTTCGACGAAGCTCGGGGCTAAGTCCCTTGCAGAACCTTGCCTGCTTCTTGGCATCGGTGGAGACTTCCTCAGTCGCATAGCATGCTAGGTTACCGAACTCCCTGCTGTATGCATCCACAGAGAGTCTACCTTGAGTGAAACTGCAGAATTCCTCACGCTTATGGTCCATAAGACCCTCCGGAATGTGATGTTCGTGGAAAGCCTCACTAAATTCTGCCCAAGTAGTGACATGGCCAGCTGGGCGCATGGCTTCATAATTCTCCCACCAGAGACTGGCGGGGCCTTCAAGATGATAGGCAGCAAAAGTGACCTTATTAGCCTCAGCTACGAGTGCAGAATGCAGCTTATGAGTAATACTATGAAGCCAGTCATCAGCGTCGAGAGGCTCGACGAAGTGGTGGAAGGTGGGTGGATGTAACTTGGTGAAGTCGCTGAGCGACACCAAGTTATTCCTCTGATGATGTGTTGTGTTCTGTTCGACGCGCTCCAACAAACGGTTGGTCTCCCGCTTGTTTCTCTCAGCCTCCAGCATAACCTCGGCCAGAGAAGGAGGATGAGGCAGGTTTGCATCCCCAGCTCTACTGCCTTCGGCCTGCTCCGGGGGAGCAGGGTTGTTGCGGGTGTTGACCATCCTAGGAAAAACAAGACAATGGTTTAGTCCAGAATGATAAGATTCTGACATAGAAATGTAGAATGTAAGGAACAACTCAGAATGCAAGATGATCATCCGTATGACATGGTGAATACAGAAACTGCTACATTTATTCCATCGTCATACACACCATACAAGGTTTAGTACAAGACCAAACGGAGTACTACTACGGTGAAAGGAAGATTACATCTCACCGGAGGCATCCCAAGCTCCTATACATTATTTTTCTACACCTCCGGAAAGTGGTACACACTAAGTCATATCCCACAAGTCATGCGGGATGGTGGACGATATAACTGTTACATTACTAGTGGTGCTACTATCAGCTCAGGCATTTCCGTAGTAATCCTTATAGAAGTTACCCCATGTCCTGGAAGCTGAATGTGATCATCTGGAAACAGCCGATCCTGTGGAGCCTGCGGTCCATAAGGACTCGAGTGAGGCCTGGGACCATCAAACGGTGGCGGAAGAGGTCCACGGGGAGGAGTGATGCCCCCTACATCACGCCAATCCATACGGTCCGGCAGAGTAGACCACACAGGGTAGAGATCCCACATGTCCATATACCCTGCCTGCACAGCAGGTGCAAACCTGGTCAAGGTGGCCCAGTAATCAGATCGAGAGTTGAAAAGCTCCAATCGCAAGGCAGGTTTTCACGGTCCTTGTCCTCAAGCAACTGTGTGGTAGTGCGGAGCAGCGAATCCTCGTGAGAAGAGTCGGTGTAGATAGCTATGAAGTAACCTTCTGGCCCAGGAAGTGACATCGGCATATAGCGGAAGTTAGTGTTCCGAAGCAAGGAGGTTCTGGCCCATATAATAGTCATCATCGAATATGCAGCGTCTTGCACAGACATCTCGATGGTAACCCCAAGTCCATATGAGCAATGGAGGGGTTCAATGGATCCAGGATAGCAAGGAAATATCCTGACGGTGCAGAGGTATTGGCTTTGACTGAAGTCTCTATGCTGCTCCTCAACAGTGTGCTCAGGATACCAACAGTATCCAGCCTCGGTCATTACCCGGACCAACATAGCAGTATGGCCAGGTACATCGAGGCATCCAGTTAGATGAACCACTTGATTCTGGGTGCGGGAAGCCATCTGAAACACGATGTAATACAAAGGCATTAGAATTTCTAGCAGAAATTGGACAGCATAACGGCTGTAAATGCTCAAAAAAGATTTGAGACATTTTGCAAAGGATTGCATAGACACTCAACAATATCATATCAAGGTTCTGGGTCCATCTTAGCAACATAATGGTGTAATAGAACTGAACTAGGCTTGTAACCATCAAACCTATAAGGTACTACTAATTAGTAACGCGTGAACCTAATAGAGAGAAGAGATCCTAATCCTTAACCCCCGGTGGAAGAATAGACTGACTCAGATCAGAATGCCATGAGGTAACGGAGTAAAAAGAGCCTTACGTTCCATCCCACAATCAATTCCCCTACATATAACTAAAGCATTTCTAGACTCAACATCGACCAGTTTGGCTTGGAGAACCTACAGGCAGTCCGGCTCTGATGCCAACGCTGTCAGGACCCTGACTCAATGTCACATCGATCTAGCATGTAACACCTCATATCACTTTGCGGCCTCACGCACGTTATTCCCACGGGTGTCGCCTTACCTTTTCCTGGGACCGTTTGCGCCTTTTGGCACACGTATATGATAGTGTCGCTAGCATCCATATGATAAGGAGCCCGGGCTGACATGGCTAGTCGCAAACACAAAGTGGCACAGACTTACAGGGACAGGCATCCATGACCCAGCATCGAACGTTTCGGTCATTAGCGAGTGAATCCGGGCTGTAGCACTGGGCTAGCAGGACTCCGATAAACCGGGCTGTAGCAGGCTAACAGGACTCCGGTATTCATCGCGTGACATTTCCCCGAAGGGACAGACACAAGAACGAAGAAGGACACATGCCAGCCAGCCTAAGTGTTCCGGAGCAGTAGCCAGCTACCATGGCTCAGTGGGAGCACTTGGAGACATTTCCCGGTAAGAGAGGCTACTAAGGATAAACAACTAGATAGTCAGATCCCACACATACCAAGCATTTCAATCATACACACAGTATGCTCGATATGTGCAAATACAACAAGGCATCACAACATGACTCTACAACACAAGTACTTTATTTAAAGGCTCAGAGAGCCATACATATCATACACACAAGTACGGGTCACATGACCCAGCATTCAAGTCATACAAGCATACAAGCCAACATCGGAAGTAACTTGTCTGAGTACAGACAACTAGTAAAATAAAAGAGGCTTGGTCCTTCATGAGCTCAGGATCACCACCTGGGCTTCAGCCTACTCATCGATATTGACATCTATGAAGAACCCATCAGAAGGGGTTGCAGCGTCTTCTGTAAAATGTAAATTAAGCAACATGAGTACAAATGTACTCAGCAAGACTTACATCACATCCTACATACATGCACATTATCAAGAAGGGTTGGTGGGGTTATTGCAGCAAGCCAGCTTTGACTCTTGGCTAAGCTATCTTACGAGACTCCAACTTGAAATGGTTTTGCGCAGTCGAGTCCACTACTCACCGCTTGAATACACTACCGAGGATCCACCTCCGCCATCCTACGGAAGAGCCATCCTCGGCACTCATGCTTATCTTGAGGCTTTTAGCAGTATCCATTTACTTGTCTATGAACTGTATAGGCAACCAAGTAGTCCTTTACCGCGGTCGCGGCTATTCGAATAGATGATGTTAACCCTGCAGGGGTGTACTTCTTCATACACGCTTTCACCACTTACCGCCATTTACACAACATGTACTCAGCAACCTTCAAGCGGAAGCCCAACGTGGGTGTCGGTCACGACCTACCTAAACACCTAAGTCTCTAATCCAGGTTTATCGCCTATCCAGGTTCCATCCGTAGGGAGTCTGGCCGAGGATTCCACATACGACCCCGAACGATGTGTACAAGGTTTCGAGACACCTAACGGGTGCCCGGTATACCCAGCCACGTACCTACCGCATCACAGGCCACCCCGCGGGTCAGCGCTGCCCACGGCCTCCAGTAAGCTACAAACACCAGAAACTACTTGCAACTCCTGGACAGAGGACTAGGGTGAATAAGAAGCCGAGAGGGTCCATTGGATTCGGGACCAATGCATGGTAGTAGCTGATTCTTAAATTACACATACAGATCTCAGTGCTTAAGGACGGTTCCAATGAAACAACCCACCATGTACTCCTACATGGCCTCTCATCGATACCTTTACCAAATCGTGTTCCACACTTCACCCTCATTTCCGACATAAGCATTTCACTCTAGCCCATCACCCAGATGAACCAGACATGACTCGACTCTAAGCATAGCATGCATAGCAAGGTAGGAACAACACATACATATGGCTCAATCAACTCCTACACATGCTAGTGGGTTTCATCTAGTTACTGTGGCAATGACAGGTCATGCAGAGGAAATGGGTTCAACTACCGCATCACATAGCAGTTTGAATCGCGTTGTCTTAATGCAGTAAAAGAGAGCAGAAGCGAGAACATGGGATTGTATCGATATGATAAAATGGTTGGTTGCTTGCCTGATGGGTCAGTGCACTGATATTGTTCTTCATTAGGGTATTCGCGGTACTCCTCGGGGGCAGAACCTGCCGCAGAGAGCACCGATACACAATCATCACCAAACAATATGCAACAATATGATGCATGCATCAGACATGGCTAAATGAGTGTATTGGGCTAATGCAACTTAGACCAGATGGGTTTGAACCATTTTGAACCAAAGATTCAAGTTTCAAACTCATAAATGGCCCTTAATAGTGCTTTAACTTGTTATGCACTAAACATCAGGTTAGCTTGCTTAAACATGCATGAAAACAGTACAGATGGATAGATTGGATTTTTCTAATCATTTTTCATATATAACACTTTGCATTTGGAGCTATAGATTAATTTCTATGATTTTTTGAAGTTTGTGGTATTTTCTGGAATTTCCTGTGTGAAAATAATTCCAGTAAACAATTTACTGCGTCAGCATTACGTCAGGTTGACGTCAGTGGTCAACGGGACAGTCCAGGTCAAACCTGACAGTGGGTCCCGCGTGTCAGTGTAATAAGTTTAACTGAATATTAGTTAATACTAATCCTAATTAGTTAACAGGGCTGGGCCCCACCTGTCACTGACCCAGGGGAGGGTCAAACTGGGCCCACCCGTGGTCAAACGGGGGTCAGCGGAGTCAACTCGCCGGCGTTTAGCCATCGGCGAGGCCAAACGCGGCGGTGCAGGTGCGGGTTTCACCTACACGGCACCATTCGGGGCACCGTTGGGCTCTATGGATAGCTGGGAGCGAGCCGCGGCGGGTGGTGCAGGTGGTTGGGCTCGGGGTCGCCGGAAACGGCGCCGGCGACGTGTTTGGCGGCGGCCGGAGCTCGGGTGAGCTTGAACCCGTCGCTAGGAAGCACGTCGAGGCACGTGAGTTAGTGCGTTGAGCTCCTGGGAGCGTGGTAAGGTTAGTGGGCAGGGTGGCGCGGCCGTTGGGTGGCCGGAGCCTCGTCGGCGACGAGCTCCATGGCGATGCGTGCGGGTGAGCTCGGTGTGCTTGCTGTGGTGCACGAGAAGGAGAGCGGAGAGGATAGGGAGGTAGCCCAGCTCACGGTGGTTGCGACGGGGCGAACGGCGAGGTCGGGGATGAACCAGAGTGAGCGGGGCCGCGGAGGGCGATCTGGTCGGCAGGAGGTTGAAGACGAGCTTGGTGGAGACGGTGCAGAGTGTGCGAGCGCTCGGGGCTCGGCCTGCTCGACAGAGAGGAGGCTGGCGGAGCTCGTAGACACACGGTGACGACGATGGCTACGGTTACGGCGGCGGAACGGCAGCGGCAGCGTCGGCCATGGCGGTGAAGAGCGAGGGAGAGAGATAGGGGGAGAATAGGCATGTCCAGAGGGGTCGGGGCGTGATGTGGAGGTCGTCCAGGCCAGCAGAGCGGTGAGGGGAGGAAGCAGGGCGGCGGGCAGCTGCATGGCACGCGCTGGTGCCGGCGTCGAGCACCTGCCAGCCTGCCTGGCCAAGTCAAGCAGCTCGCTGGAGCGGTTGCTGGGCTGGGCCAGCTAGGTGGGCCTGGTGTTGGGCTGCCAGGTAAGTTTCCCTCTCTCTCTCTCTCTTTATTTCTGTTTTCTATTTCTTTTGTAACTTTGTGGCTTTTCTAAAAATACCTAGGCACTTAAAATCTCCAAACTGCTCATGCCCATTGTTTAGTTTAAAACCAACATGGAACATTTCAGTTTAGGATTATTTGGACACTTTAAAATATTTATAGAATTTAAATGTCCAAATTCAAATACTTATGATTTAATTCAGTGACCTTAGGATGACCTAGAAAATTGTGCACCACTTTTGGCAGAGGTTCTGAGCCAAGACAAAAATGATGGACATTTTAGAAGGGCATTTCAGGTTCATTGAAATTATTTTTAGTAAACCCTAGTTGGTTTCAGAGGGGGCTGGGGGTTCTGTCATCCCCATTTCAAGTTTCTGATGAAAGAAATGAACATGATGCAACACTCTAATGCATGAGCTAGCTAGGGTGTGACAGTAGCAGTTACCATAAATTATATCATTCAAAACTATGTTCAAATACGAATCCACCGACATATTTTTTGTTGACATGCATTAACATTTTGTTAGCTAAATCTTTGGTCAAAATTTGGCACAAACTACAAAGGTGACCTATAAACCAAGATGGAGATAGTATGTAGTACTAGTATATACTACTACTCACATTGGAGGAGTGCGAAACACGGCAGCCCAATGAACCAGTAGGCGATAGGCCATAGAAAACAATGTGGTGATATGGCCATAAAAAACAATGTACTATCATGGGAACGGATTTGACAGTAGAGATGGGGCGTACGTAGGAGAGGGCAGAATCCTAACTACGGTGAAGTTGTACACTAAGTTTTAGAAGTTCAAGCCCCTCTCGGAGGAGGTAAAAGCCCTACGTCTCGGTGCTGTGGGAGCTCTGTTCATTGGAGTATGAGTTATAGAGGGTGCGAACCCTTGTGCCTGAGGGGAGGGGTGGCTTATATAGAGTGCGCCGACCCCTTGCTGCCCTTAGTTACATAGGGGTTCAATGAGAGTTAAGTCCTGAACCTTACTGGTAAAGCCCGTATTAAATGATCTTTATGTCGACAGAGTGAATGCCTGACCGTTGCCATCCACGGGTGACTCTAGTCCTTCTGTACTCCAAGTGGATTCTTGTACGGTCGAGTGGAATTGGAATAACCGAGTCAGATATTCTGTCGAGTGGATTACGCTTCATGGGGATTTCAGTCGGTATCTTCTATTGAACTTTATAGGCCTTGGACACTTCTGTAGCATCCTTGGGTAGGGCGTCTAGGTCAAGCCTAAGACCCTACCCTAGGAACATGTCATCGTCATTAGCCCCCAATTGGATTGAGGACCGAGTGAAGAAGGGCTGAAGTTGATTCCGACCTGATGCAATGTCCCAGAGACATCTTAGGGGCCAGGAAGTATATCAGGTATTTTATCCCTTTATTAGTCGCCTCGATCGATTTTGGCTTCTTGATCTTCCGAGTGAAGTAAGGAACATATCACATGAGCAGATTGGATTTGCAAATCTCCGATGTGATCGACTGCTTTCCGGAGCCCAGATTTCACGGGATTCGAAATTTGGGGAAGCGCTCGGGTCGGGACGCGGCACAGTAAGTGATGTCTACTACACAACCTTCTTCTTGTAGATGTTGTTGGGCCTCCAAGTGCAGAGGTTTGTAGGACAGTAGCAAATTTCCCTCAAGTGGATGACCTAAGGTTTATCAATCTGTGGGAGGCGTAGGATGAAGATGGTCTCACTACAAAAAAATACACCTCCGTGATGATACGTGTTTGTCACAGTAGGTCGCGTTTTTTTCATGCATGTACATCCATGACAAATTTATGACAGAATCGAGATAGTCATACCTGTGCTATCGTAGAAGTGTTCGATGGCATTACCAAAATTATCATCACGGAAGTGTCCACTTCCATGACGATAAATCGCGCGTCACAGAAGTGCTTTTGTCAAGGGTGACCGACACGTGGCATCCACCGTAATGGAATGCCGTTAAGCTATCGGGTCGGGTTTTGGATCCGATAACCCGTTAACAGTCCCAACCAATGGGGATTTTCCACGTGTAAAATCATCATTGGCTGGAGGAAACACGTGTCGGCTCATTGTTGGGACAGATGTCATCCACTCATTGGACAGAAGGCGCCTATGATACGTCGACACGTGGCACGGCCCAATAGAGGCCCATTCCTGTGAAAAGGTCAGCCCGTTTGACTTGGTCCAAAGGTGACAGGCCGGCCCATGGAAAGCATGTTAACGACATGTTCGCATATAGCCCATTTACAGCCCGCTAACCCAAGGCCCGTGACGCCCTATCCGAATTAGGCCCAGTAGCGTCATCTGGGCCATCCAATATGATTCCAGCCCGTTTTCACTTCTGGCCCATGTATGGCCCATGACGTCTTTCGGCCCATATGAGTCCCTATGTAACTCTTGGCCTATTAACGGCCTGTGGTGAAACTGGCCCGCGATGAACAGTGTATTACTTTAGACCATTAACGGCCCGTGGTGAAACTGGTCCGTAATGAACAGTGTATCACTTTATACCCATTAAGGGCCTATTATTCAGTTGGGTCGTTTACAACCCATGCTATCTTTCGGCCTTCTCAGAGCCCATTTATTCTTGGGCTTATTTGCAGCATTCGGTTACTTACGACCCGTTACTGTCATTTTCTGCTTGTGGGCCAAATTCAGCCCTTCGTTACAGTCGGCTCGTTTGTGGTCCATTAGTCTGTTGGGCCATTTTCATAGCATCACGAAATACGGCCTATTAACGGCCCATTATGGTCAGCCAATAAAACGTAGGATTTCCATTATAGGCCCGTCTACGGCCCATTAAAGGCCAGTACAAGACCCATAAATGAGTCGGCGGCCGATGGATCCTACGTGACGTAGAAGGCCCATGGATCCTGCGAGACATAGAAGGCCCATGGACACTGCGAGACGTAGAAGGCCCATGGATCCTGTGAGACGTAGAAGGCCCATGGATCCTACGAGACGTAGAAGGCCCATGGTCGGGCGAGTTGGCCCCCGTTTGAACGATATAGCATATTCAAAGAATTATCCTACTCAATACTATCACCTCTAAAAAGCATACACTATACAACAAAGAGATCAAGGCATACAAAGGTAGAATAATCCTACACTATACAATAAAGAAATTACAGCCGATTATACCCACTGGGCATTATGGTACGGCACAGGTGATAATAAAGCATACACAAACAGCAAATTACATACACTAGGCAAATACGACTCATACATCATGGACGCGCATCAACTTAACTCCATTTGAACTATAATCTCTTCAGAAAATAGGATTGGCCGGATTCAGATAGCACAAATTTCAGTCTGCAAAATCTCCAATTCCTTCATGGTTACCTCGGTGTCTTGTTTCATTTTTTTTGACTCCTGCATCTAATACCTGCATGTCCAGTCTCAAGTTGTTGATTATACGTTGACAATCATGTACACGTTCTCTTGCCACCTCTAGTTGATGCTCGAGAACATCAGCACATTCCAATTCCAATCCATAATCATTCGGTAACGGCCATGCCGCACTGCTCGCAGATTTTTGTGTTGATGTCACTTCATCCTAAAATGTTTCTGTAAGTACACATGACTAGGGCAAAAATATAGTTACAACAGTGAAGCGAACAAGACACTATTTTGTACTACATGGCAAAACAGGACTAACAATAATGTTACACGTCACTTTCACAAAAAAATGTTACACGCCATGAAGCATTAGCAGGTGATATTTTAAAAATTATAAAAAAGATAGTCTGTGAAGCCTGCATACAGAAATCTCTCTTAGCTCACCAGAGGAGCATGATGTTGGGGCCCAATCGAAAACACAGACAAGTTACAAATTTAGACAGCACGTTGCGTATAAGTAAGCAAGCAGTTGGCCATTCTGTACCTCAATTAAAGTCTTAGGGCGCATAATGAACAGCAGAGGGTTTCATACAAACATACTACAACAGGCAAAACTATGCAATCATTAGCATAGTATAAACTAGATTGTGAGCCTCATGCAATAATAGTTGGTTAATAGACTTCAAAGCTTCAGGCACACTTCGGCAGAGTAATTAAATGGCAAGGCCTTTAATTATGTCAACTAATAGTGATACAAGTACCGAACATCAGGCATAATTATTTGGGCATCTCATTAAGTGAGAACAAATAAAGCAATTGAAAAGAGAAAATTAACTATGCCTGAAACAAACAAGGAATTGAACTATTGAGTTGCATACAGTGACTTACCTTAGCAGGTTGAAGAGGCTCAGCGCAGCTCCTACTTCTCTTGCAAGGCTCCTTCCTAACATCTTGTACTTGGAAATCCTCAATCTTATCTTCATTGCACCCCCTCTGCAAGGTGACACAAACTAGTTACTCGTCTCCTTGGAAGATAAATATGCATACTTTCCAGTCTGTGAACACAAAAGGATGAGATTATAACAAAACAACACCACATAATGAAACATGCCGCATCTCTTGCACTTGCACACAATGAAATGAGCATTTACTATGTCTGCACTATGTAAAAACTAGGCATACCTTCGAACTGGATCTCCAGGTACTCTTGGAGAGCCTACTGTAGTGTACAACCAAACCTTTATTCACCTATGAGTTAGACAAGGCCCCACTACAGCAGCCCTTAGTGTTTAAATCGTTGACAAGCTCTGTTAGAGTGTTAGGTCAAGAACAGCAAGTAATCAAAGCAAACAGTCCTAGTATGGCTGGCTGATGCAAACAAGCAATTGAACGGATGTGTGAGCAAATCTTACATATCAAGAAAAGAAGCAAAGAAGGAGGCTTAAAGACCATCACTTGACTGACCAGATTTAAGGGGCATTTAAACATCATGTGCAACGTATGAACTAACATAAACATTGCATATTACAGATTCTACAATGGAATGCACATGTATTAGGTTATGCCATGTATGATGATGCCTAAATGTACAGATAGCAGGCAGGAGTGATTCATCATTTCACGCACAATTGAATTGCAGGTTAAGGGCCAGTTTGATTCCGCCTTTTCAGGGTATATTGTCAAAATAAGCCATAAAAGATGTAAAGAAGTCATTTTTGAGTTATGGGCTTGGGCTTAACTAATTTCGCTTTGGAGGGGGGTGTTTCGGGTAGAACCTCACTAAAAATTGAAGGGAAGGGGAATAGTGAAATGACTCTGTTGTCTGCCTATATTACACTCAAAATGCAATTTCTGACGCCTGTGTCACACCTAACCCTCAAGTAAAAACAAACACGCAAGCATTCATTGCCCTGCCCTCTTGCATCTCCTCTCCCCTTTCCCTCTACCTCGATCCCCTGCCTGTAGCACTAGGGTTCCTCCAGCAAGCCGTCGCCACTGGTCCCATCTGGCCTGGTCCTCGACAATGCTATGCCCAGCTAGGCTACATGGCCGGTGGGTAGGGCCAAATCTCCCTGGCTGCTCCTCCCTCTGGCGCCGCCGCTCATTCTCATGGTCTCCAGTAGCTGCTCCACTGTGGTTCGTCCAACGCACTACTCCAGCGGGCGCTGCACAACTACGGCTGATGCCACTCTGCGGCAGAAGGCACCTTGTTCCCCCTCCCCTCCTCCCAGGCCATGGCCTTGAGGTGCTATTGAAGGATGAGCTCATCCAACAAGGTGAGGATCTCCTCTGATTTTTTGCCAAATTTTCATTCTGATCCACTATACAATGAATTGCTATGAGCTGCTTCTGCTGCTGCTATATGATGCATTGCTGTGAGCTGCTCCTGCTGCTGCTATATGATGAATTGCTATGAGCTGCTGCTGCTGTACGATGAGTTGCTATGAGCTGCTGCTGCTATATGATGAATTGCTATGAGCTGCTGCTGCTGCTGCTATATGATGAGTTGCTACAAGCTGCTCCTGCTGCTGCTATATGATGAATTGCTATGAGCTACTCCTGTTGCTGCTATATGATGAATTGTTATGAGCTGCTGCTGGTATATGATGAATTGCAGACTGCTGCTGCTGTATGATGAGTTGCTATGAGCTGCTGCTGCTGCTCTATGATGAGTTGCTACAAGCTGCTCCTGCTGCTGCTATATGATGAATTGCTATGAGCTGCTCCTGCTACTGCTACAAGATGAATTGCTATGAGCTGCTGCTGGTATATGATGAATTGCAGACTGCTGCTGTTGTATGATGAGTTGCTATGAGCTGCTGCTGCTGCTGCTATATGATGCTTTCAGGTGGTGCTGCTATATGATAATAACCAGCCATTTGGACCATCGAATTTCAACAAATAATTGTTCTTCATTTAAATGTGGGTCATGCGTCCTTCATTTAAATTAGGCAATGGGATATCTATGGAAAACATTGACCAAAGTAGATTGTGCCAAGTAGATGGTATCTTTGTATTTGCATTTTGAGAAAATAGTGACGGTCTGTTTTCCTATCATATTAATTACTGCACTGGGTTCAATTTGAGATGTTTGCAAGTCAAATTAATTTCCATATGTGCAGCAAAATGAAAAATATATATAATGCAATCTAGACTTTCCACTGATAATACCAAAGATAAGCTGAAAACACAATGAAAAGTACTGGTTGGCGTATTACATGGAGCTCATATTCACAGGTGCTTATTTTCTTAGGATAACTCGTAATAACTGTCCCTAAGAAACTTGGCTAATAGAACTGGCATACAAATAACATGTCACGATGATTGCAATGGAGGAGTGACGTACCATAGCATTAAAGGAAATATGCCCTAGAGGCAATAATAAAGTTATTATTTATTTCCTCGTATCATGATAAATGTTTATTATTCATGCTAGAATTGTATTAACCGGAAACATGATACATGTGTGAATACATAGACAAAACTATAGTCACCAGTATGCCTCTACTTGACTAGCTCATTAATCAAAGATGGTTATGTTTCCTAACCATAGACATGTGTTGTCATTTGATTAGTGGGATCACATCATTAGAAGAATGATGTGATTGACATGACCCATCCCGTTAGCCTAGCACTTGATCGTTTAGTATTCTGCTATTGCTTTCTTCATGACTTATACATGTTCCTGTAACTATGAGAATTATGCAACTCCCGTTTACCGGAGGAACACTTTGGGTACTACCAAACATCACAACGTAACCGGGTGATTATAAAGGAGTACTACAGGTGTCTCCAAAGGTACATGTTGAGTTGACATATTTCGAGATTAGGTTTTGTCACTCCGATTGTCAGAGAGGTATCTCTGGGCCCTCTCGGTAATGCACATCACTATAAGCCTTGCAAGCAATGTAGCTAATGAGTTAGTTATGGAATGATGTATTATGTAACGAGTAAGGAGACTTGCCAGTAACGAGATTGAACTAAGTATTGGATACCGACGATCAAACCTCGGGCAAGTAACATACCGATGACAAAGGGAACAACATATGTCGTTATGCGGTTTGACCGATAAAGATCTTCGTAGAATATGTAGGAACCAATATGGGCATCCAGGTCCCGCTATTGGTTATTGACCGAGAATGGTTCTAGGTCATGTCTACATAGTTCTCGAACCCGTAGGGTCCGCACGCTTAACGTTTTGATGACAGTTTTATTATGAGTTTATAATTTTTGATGTATCGAAGTTTGTTCGGAGTCCCGGATGTGATCACGGACATGACGAGGAGTCTCAAAATGGTCGAGACATAAAGATTGATATACTGGAAGCCTATGTTTGGACATCGGAATGGTTCCGGGTGAAATCGGCATTTTACCGGAGTACCGGGAGGTTACCGGAACCCCCCCCCCCGGGGGGGGGGGGGTTATTGGGCCTACATGGGCCTCGAGGGAGAAGAGGAAAGGAGGCAGGAGGGGGCCGCGCGGCCCTCCCCTTCCTAGTCCGAATAGGACAAGGGAAGGGGGCGGTGCCCCCCCTTTCCTTCTCCTCTTCCTCCTCTTTCCCCCCTTCTCCTACTCCTACTTGGAAAGAGGGAGTCCTACTCTCGGTGGGATTAGAACCCCCCCTTGGCGTGCCCTCCTTGGCCGGCAGCCTCCTCCCCCCTGGCTCCTTTATATACGGGGGCGGGGGGGGCACCCCATAGACACACAAGTTGATCTACGGATCGTTCCTTAGCCGTGTGCGGTGCCCCCCTCCACCATATTCCACCTCGGTCATATCGTCGCGGAGTTTAGGCGAAACCCTGTGCCGGTAGAACATCATCATCGTCACCACACCGTCGTGCTGACGGAACTCATCTCTGGAGCTCGGCTGGATCGAAGGCCGGAGATCATCATCGAGCTGAACGTGTGCTGAACTCGGAGGCCCCGTACGTTCGGTGCTTGGATCGGTCGGATCGTGAAGACGTACGACTACATCAACCGCGTTGTGCTAACGCTTCCTCTTATGGTCTATGAGGGTACATGGACGAATACTCTCCCCTCTCGTTGCTATATTATCACCATGATCTTGCGTGTGCGTAGGAAATTTTTTGAAATTACTATGTTCCCCAACAGTGGCATCCGAGCCTAGGTTTTATGCGTTGATGTTATATGCACGAGTAGAACACAATTGAGTTGTGGGCGATACAAGTCATACTGCTTACCAGCATGTCATACTTTGGTTCGGCGGTAATGTGAGATGAAGCGGCCTGGACCGACATTACGCGTACGCTTACGCGAGACTGGTTTCACCGTTACGAGTACTCGTGCTTAAAGGTGGCTGGCGGGTGTCTGTCTCTCTCACTTTAGCTGAATCGAGTGTGGCTACGCCCGGCCCTTGCGAAGGTTAAAACAGCACCAACTTGACGAACTATCGTTGTGGTTTTTGATGCGTAGGTAAGATCGGTTCTTGCTAAGCCCGTAGAAGCCACATAAAATTTGCAAACACAAAGTAGAGGATGTCTAACTTGTTTTTGCAGGGCATGTTGTGATGTGATATGGTCAAGACGTGATGCTATATTTTATTGTATGAGATGATCATGTTTTGTAACCGAAGTTATCGGCAACTGGCAGGAGCCATATGGTTGTCGCTTTATTGTATGAAATGCAAACGCCCTGTAATTGCTTTACTTTATCACTAAGCGGTAGCGATAGTCGTAGAAGCAATAGATGGCGTAACGACAACAATACTATGATGGATATCAAGGTGTCGCGCCGGTGAAGATGGTGATCATGACGGTGCTTCGAAGATGGAGATCACAAGAACAAGATGATGATGGCCATATCATATCACTTATATTGATTGCATGTGATGTTTATCCTTTATGCATCTTATCTTGCTTTGATTGACGGTAGCATTTTAAGATGATCTCTCACTAATTATCTAGAAGTGTTCTCCCTGAGTATGCACCGTTGCGAAAGTTCTTCGTGCTGAGACACCACGTGATGATCGGGTGTGATAGGCTCTACGTTCAAATACAACGGGTGCAAAACAGTTGCACACATGGAATACTCAGGTTATACTTGACGAGCCTAGCATATACAGATATGGCCTCGGAACACGGAGACCGAAAGGTCGAGCGTGAATCATATAGTAGATATGATCAACATAGCGATGTTCACCATTGAAACTACTCCATCTCACGTGATGATCAGACATGGTTTAGTTGATTTGGATCACGTGATCACTTAGATGACTAGAGAGATGTCTGTCTAAGTGGGAGTTCTTAAGTAATATGATTAATTCAACTTAAATTTATCATGAACTTAGTACCTGATAGTATTTTGCTTGTCTATGTTTGTTTGTAGATAGATGGCTCGTGCTGTTGTTCCGTTGAATTTTAATGCGTTCCTCGAGAAAGCAAAGTTATAAGATGATGGTAGCAATTACACGGACTGGGTCCGTAACCTGAGGATTATCCTCATTGCTGCATAGAAAAGTTACGTCCTGGAAGCACCGCTGGGTGCCAGGCCTGCTGCTGATGCAACTGACGATGTTAAGAACGTCTAGCAGAGCAAAGCTGATGACTACTCGATAGTTCAGTGTGCCATGCTTTACGGCTTGGAACCGGGTCTTCAACGATGTTTTGAACGTCATGGAGCATATGAGATGTTCCAGGAGTTGAAGTTAATATTTCAAGCAAATGCCCGGATTGAGAGATATGAAGTCTCCAATAAGTTCTATAGCTGCAAGATGGAGGAGAATAGTTCTGTCAGTGAACACATACTCAAAATGTCTGGGTATAATAATCACTTGATTCAACTGGGAGTTAATCTTCCTGATGATAGTGTCATTGACAGAATTCTCCAATCACTGCCACCAAGCTACAAGAGCTTCGTGATGAACTATAATATGCAAGGGATGAACAAGACTATTCCCGAGCTCTTCGCAATGCTAAAAGCTGCGGAGGTAGAAATCAAGAAGGAGCATCAAGTGTTGATGGTCAACAAGACCAACAGTTTCAAGAAGAAGGGCAAAGGGAAGAAGAAGGGGAACTTCAAAAAGAACGACAAGCAAGTTGCTGCTCAAGAGAAGAAACCCAAGTCTGGACCTAAGCCTGAAACTGAGTGCTTCTACTGCAAGCAGACTGGACACTGGAAGCGGAACTGCCCCAAGTATTTGGCGGATAAGAAGGATGGCAAAGTGAACAAAGGTATATGTGATATACATGTTATTGATGTGTACCTTACTAATGCTCACAGTAGCACCTGGGTATTTGATACTGGTTCTATTGCTAATATTTGCAACTCGAAACAGGGACTACAGATTACGCGAAGATTGGCTAAGGACGAGGTGACGATGCGCGTGTGAAATGGTTCCAAAGTCGATGTGATCGCGGTCGGCACGCTACCTCTACATCTACCATCGGGATTAGTTTTAGACCTAAATAATTGTTATTTGGTGCCAGCGTTGAGCATGAACATTATATCTGGATCTTGTTTGATGCGAGACGGTTATTCATTTAAATCAGAGAATAATGGTTGTTCTATTTATATGTGTAATATCTTTTATGGTCATGCACCCTTGAAGAGTGGTCTATTTTTATTGAATCTCGATAGTAGTGATACACATATTCATAATGTTGAAACCAAAAGATGCAGAGTTGATAATGATAGTGCAACCTATTTGTGGCACTGCCGTTTGGGTCATATCGGTGTAAAGCGCATGAAGAAACTCCATACTGATGGGCTTTTGGAATCACTTGATTATGAATCACTTGTACTTGCGAACCGTGCCTTATGGGCAAGATGACTAAAACGCCGTTCTTCGGTACTATGGAGAGAGCAACAGATTTGTTGGAAATCATACATACAGATGTATGTGGTCCAATGAATGTTGAAGCTCGTGGCGGATATCGTTATTTTCTCACCTTCACAGATGATTTGAGCAGATATGGGTATATCTACTTAATGAAACACAAGTCTGAAACATTTGAAAAGTTCAAAGAATTTCAGAGTGAAGTGGAAAATCATCGTAACAAGAAAATAAAGTTTCTACGATCTGATCGTGGAGGAGAATATTTGAGTTACGAGTTTGGTCTACACTTGAAACAATGCGGGATAGTCTCGCAACTCACGCCACCTGGAACACCACAACGAAATGGTGTGTCCGAACGTCGTAATCGTACTTTACTTGATATGGTGCGATCTATGATGTCTCTTACCGATTTACCGCTATCGTTTTGGGGTTATGCTTTAGAGACGGACGCATTCACATTAAATAGGGCACCATCAAAATCCGTTGAGACGACGCCTTATGAACTGTGGTTTGGCAAGAAACCAAAGTTGTCGTTTCTTAAAGTTTGGGGCTGCGGTGCTTATGTGAAGAAACTTCAACCAGATAAGCTCGAACCCAAATCGGAGAAATGTGTCTTCATAGGATACCCAAAGGAGACTATTGGGTACACCTTCTATCACAGATCTGAGGGCAAAATTTTCGTTGCTAAATTCGGATCCTTTCTAGAGAAGGAGTTTCTCTCGAAAGAAGTGAGTGGGAGGAAAGTAGAACTTGATGAGGTATTTATACCAGCTCCCTTATTGGAAAGTAGTTCATCACAGAAATCGGTTCCTGTGACACCTACACCAATTAGGGAGGAAGCTAATGATATTGATCATGAAACTTCAGATCAAGTTTCTACTGAACCTCGTAGGTCTACCAGAGTAAGATCCGCACCAGAGTGGTATGGTAATCCTATTCTAGAAGTCATGTTACTTGACCATGATGAACCTACGAACTATGAGGAAGCGATGATGAGCCCAGATTCCGCAAAATGGCTAGAGGCCATGAAATCTGAGCTGGGATCCATGTATGAAAACAAAGTATGGACTTTGGTTGACTTGCCCGATGATCGGCAAGCCATTGAGAATAAATGGATCTTTAAGAAGAAGACTGACGCTGATGGTAATGTAACTGTCTATAAAGCTCGACTTGTTGCGAAAGGTTTTCGACAAGTTCAAGGGGTTGACTACGATGAGACTTTCTCACCCGTAGCGATGCTTAAGTCTGTCCGAATCATGTTAGCTATTGTTGCATTTCATGATTATGAAATTTGGCAAATGGATGTCAAAACTGCATTCTTGAATGGATTTCTAGAAGAAGAGTTGTATATGATGCAGCCAGAAGGTTTTGTTGATCCAAAAAGTGCTAACAAAGTATGCAAGCTCCAGCGATCCATTTATGGACTGGTGCAAGCATCTCGGAGTTGGAATAAACGTTTTGATAGTGTGATCAAAGCATATGGTTTTATACAGACTTTTGGAGAAGCCTGTATTTACAAAAAGGTGAGTGGGAGCTCTGTAGCATTTCTAGTTTTATATGTAGATGACATATTATTAATTGGAAATGATATAGAATTTCTGGATAGCATAAAGGGATACTTTAATAAAAGTTTTTCAATGAAAGACCTCGGTGAAGCTGCTTACATATTGGGCATCAAGATCTATAGAGATAGATCAAGACGCTTAATAGGACTTTCACAAAGCACATACCTTGACAAAATTTTGAAAAAGTTCAAAATGGATCAGGCAAAGAAAGGATTCTTGCCTGTGCTACAAGGTGTGAAGTTGAGTCAAACTCAATGCCCGACCACAGTAGAAGATAGAGAGAAAATGAAAGATGTTCCCTATGCTTCAGCCATAGACTCTATCATGTATGCAATGCTGTGTACCAGACCTGATGTATGCTTAGCAATAAGCTTGGCAGGAAGGTACCAAAGTAATCCAGGAGTGGATCACTTGACAGTGGTCAAGAACATCCTGAAATACCTGAAAAGGACTAAGGATATGTTTCTCATATATGGAGGTGACAAAGAGCTAGTCGTAAATGGTTACGTCGATGCAAGCTTTGACACTGATCCGGACGATTCTAAATCGCAAACCGGATACATGTTTATATTAAACGGTGGAGCTGTAAGTTGGTGCAGTTCTAAAAAAAGCGTCGTGGCGGGATCTACATGTGAAGCGGAGTACATAGCTGCTTCTGAAGCAGAAAATGAAGGAGTCTGGATGAAGGAGTTCATTTCCGATCTAGGTGTTAGACCTAGTGCATCGGGACCAATGAAAATCTTCTGTGACAATACTGGAGCAATTGCCTTGGCAAAGGAATCCAGATTTCACAAGAGGACCAAGCACATCAAGAGACGCTTCAATTCCATTCGGGACCAAGTCCAAGTGGGAGACATAGAGATTTGCAAGATACATACGGATCTGAATGTTGCAGACCCGTTGACTAAGCCTCTCTCATGAGCAAAACATGATCAGCACCAAGACTCCACGGGTGTTAGAATCATTACTATGTAATCTAGATTATTGACTCTAGTGCAAGTGGGAGACTAAAGGAAATATGCCCTAGAGACAATAATAAAGTTATTATTTATTTCCTCATATCATGATAAATGTTTATAATTCATGCTAGAATTGTATTAACCGGAAACATGATACATGTGTGAATACATAGACAAAACTATAGTCACTAGTATGCCTCTACTTGACTAGCTCATTAATCAAAGATGGTTATGTTTCCTAACCATAGACATGTGTTGTCATTTGATTAGTGGGATCACATCATTAGAAGAATGATGCGATTGACATGACCCATCCCGTTAGCCTAGCACTTGATCGTTTAGTATTCTGCTATTGCTTTCTTCATGACTTATACATGTTCCTGTAACTATGAGAATTATGCAACTCCCGTTTACCGGAGGAACACTTTGGGTACTACCAAAGGTCACAACGTAACTGGGTGATTATAAAGGAGTAATACAGGTGTCTCCGAAGGTACATGTTGAGTTGGCGTATTTCGAGATTAGGTTTTGTCACTCCGATTGTCGGAGAGGTATCTTTGGGCCCTCTCGGTAATGCACATCACTATAAGCCTTGCAAGCAATGTAGCTAATGAGTTAGTTACGGAATGATGTATTACGTAACGAGTAAGTAAACTTGCCAGTAACTAGATTGAACTAAGTATTGGATACCGACGATCAAATCTCGGGCAAGTAACATACCGATGACAAAGGGAACAACGTATGTCGTTATGCGGTTTGACCGATAAAGATCTTCGTAGAATATGTAGGAACCAATATGGGCATCCAGGTCCTGCTATTGGTTATTGACCGAGAATGGTTCTAGGTCATGTCTACATAGTTCTCGAACCCGTAGGGTCCGCACGCTTAACGTTTCGATGACAGTTTTATTATGAGTTTATAAGTTTTGATGTACTGAAGTTTGTTCAGAGTCCCGGATGTGATCACGGACATGACGAGGAGTCTCGAAATGGCCGAGACATAAAGATTGATATATTGGAAGCCTATGTTTGGACATCGGAATGGTTCCGGGTGAAATCGGCATTTTACTGGAGTACCGGGAGGTTACCGGAACCCCCCGGGGGGTTATTGGGCCTACATGGGCCTCGAGGGAGAAGAGGGAAGGAGGCAGGAGGGGGCCGCACGCCCCTCCCCTTCCTAGTCCGAATAGGACAAGGGAATGGGGGCGGCGCCCCCCCTTTCCTTCTCCTCTTCCTCCTCTTTTCCCCCTTCTCCTACTCCTACCTGGAAAGAGGGAGTCCTACTCCCGGTGGGAGTAGGACTCCCCCCTTGGCGCGCCCTCCTTGGCCGGCGGCCTCCTCCCCCCTGGCTCCTTTATATACGGGGGCGGGGGGGCACCCCATAGACACACAAGTTGATCTACGGATCGTTCCTTAGCCGTGTGCGGTGCCCCCTCCACCATATTCCACCTCGGTCATATCGTCGCGGAGTTTAGGCGAAACCCTGTGCCGGTAGAACATCATCATCGTCACCACGCCGTCGTGCTGACGGAACTCATCTCCGGAGCTCGGCTGGATCGGAGGCCAGAGATCGTCATCGAGCTGAACGTGTGCTGAACTCGGAGGCCCCGTACGTTCGGTGCTTGGATCGGTCGGATCGTGAAGATGTACGACTACATCAACCGCGTTGTGCTAACGCTTCCGCTTACGGTCTATGAGGGTATGTGGACGAATACTCTCCCCTCTCGTTGCTATATTATCACCATGATCTTGCGTGTGCGTAGATTTTTTTTTGAAATTACTACATTCCCCAACAAGCACACTATATAGGCTCACCACTGCCTCTCCTTTTTTTGCGATGTTCCATGAAATTGCCACATACATCCTGTACTTTTTCATTGTGTAACCCTACCTGCAAGTTGACACGGCTAATTTCAGACATCTCTACATGATACTACATTGCATATCCCTTTCTCATATTTAAACCACCAATTAACGATTGTGTGCGTACCATAAACTAGCCATGACTCTGTATGCTGGACTGGCAGGCACTCTAAGGGAGCCTAATGTAGTGCACTGGAATTCCTACATGCCACCTACGATTTTGTGTAATGTACTGCCCCTATTCCTAAATAAATTTCTTTGTAGAGATTCTAGTATGGACCACATACAGATGTATATAGATGCATTTTCGAGTGTAGATTCACTCATTTTGCTCCGTATGTAGCCTATAGTGGAATCTCTAGAAAGACTTATATTTAGGAACGGAGGTACGAGGTAGTATCGTGTATGACATCTACATATCTAATTTAGCAGCCAACAGTAGAAATGATTGTCTGCACAAAGGGATTACTGGTCGAAAATCCTAGCAAAGCACGCTGGCAGGCACAGAACAATACAAGAGAGAGAGAGACACACTTACAAGATCATAGCAATGCCTCAGTCCAGGATCTTGGTTGGCCAAGCTTTTAGATCCAGAAGAAACATCGTCCTTGTAGTTTTTGCCAGCTTCATAACAGGTAACAGCGACGAGTTAGTATATTTGAAGTACATCGGGCAGGTGATGCTGGACGGGTTTAAAGGTGACAAGTACCTAGGTCGTGGCGGGTGTTTGGCATCTCTCCAGACGGTGGGAATCAGGTTAGAAACGTCGAGGGTGATGACGCTGCGCTGGCTGTCGGGGTCCGATAAGGAGATCTAGAACCGTCGAGTAGGGTGTTTATGGATCGGCTCCGGTAGGGTGGACTACGGTGTGGGCGAAGCGGATCTGTGGTCGTGGACGAGGGCGTAGGTGAAGCTGCTCCGGTGGTTGGGTTAAGGATGGTGTCGACGACTCGGATCTGTGGCCGTGGATGGGGTGTTAGAAGCTGCTCCGGTGGTTGGGTTAAGGCTGGTGTCGACGATGCGGATCTGCGGCCGTGGATGGGGCGTCAGAAGCTGCTCTGGTGGTTGGGTTAAGGGTGGTGCCAATGATGCGGATCTGCGACTGTGGACGGGGCGTCAGAAGCTGATCCGGTAGGTTGGATGAGGGTACGAGGAAGCGGACCTGAGGCCGTGGACTTGTGAGTTGGCAAAGCGGCCCCGATAGGGTTGAGAATGGTATAGGCGAAGCTACTCCGGTAGGGTTGATGCTGGTGTCAGCGAAGCGGCTCCGGTAGGGTTGAGGAAGGTGTCGGCAAAGCGCCTTCGGTAGGGTTGAGGAAGGTGTCAGCGAAGAGGATCAGAGGCCGTCGATGGGGGCGTCGGTGGGGCGGCTCCGGGGGGTGTGGAGGAAGCGTCTCCGGTGGGGAGTACGAATGAGCCGCTGCAGATGCGCGGCGGTTGACGAGAGTACCGGCGAAGCAGATCCGACGCCTTGGACAAGGCCGACACTGAATGGGCTGTGGTACAGTGGTGGATGAGCAGTCTACTTGTTTCTAGGGGAGGTGGGAGGGGTAGATGCGGCCGCAGAAGCAGATCCGGCGAGGTGGACGCCGCTGGCAGTGAATGGGCTATGGTACGCCGGTGGATGAGCAGTCTAGAGTTTCGAGAGGGGAGGGGAGAAAGGGCGATGAAGTACGGACGGCGTGATGTAAGATGCTCTGGTGCTGTGGAGTTAGTCGTTTTTGCGGGAGGAGGGGAGAGGAAATGGGGGTGGCGTGTAGTGGGGAGAACCGGAAGTTACCAAAGCAGCCCCGACCTATCATGTAGATGAGGGTGTTATTGTAACTGTTGGTCTCCGTGCACCAAGGACAAAAGGGGGATTTCGCATGCTAAAGACTAAGGTGGCGGAAATTTTAGAAGGAGGCGGGAGATTTTGCCGCCTGCGGGATCGTTCATATCCAGTTTCAACTAATTTTGGACCGTGCTAGTGGGAAGGTCACGCTAGACTGTGTACACGGGGCACACGTCAGCAGTTAATAACTGGTGTGAAGTCCACCCCAGAAAAAAAGACAATAACTCGGGATGATGCGCCGATAACTTGGACGTTCACACGGGCGCGGCCAATCGTACAGGTGTAGTGGCGCGTTCACAAAAAAAGGGATCAAACACTCAGCCTATTTATTTCTCGTGTAAATAGATAATTTAATGCCATTGGTTATTTACTTTAAACATAATGCATTGACGTGTTAGTGTACAGGCGCACAAAAAGAAATGGATATTGTAGTTAGCTACTTAAAAGTGTTACCTCATATGATTACATAGCCTCCATTTCATAAATTGCGTAACCGTTGAATTCATATATGAATATTACATATATATTACTTCAAAATAGAAACTTAAATCATCCAAACTAATGAATTTGAATGCAAGAGTAACAATGGTGCATGTGCATGATAGCTACATTGGTGGTTTGAAGAAACATCACTGTAACTTTGGCATGCACAACTAAAAAAGGTTTATTTAAATAGAAAAAAATGTGATATGTGAGTGTCCAATCTTTATAGCGTTGAATCGATATTGTACCTTTGGCCACGATACGAAGTAGATATTGACTTATGTTCAAGCGATGCATGTCCACGGTCGCTAGATAGTGATACGTGAATGAATTGTGCAATCTCTCTCACACGCATACATATCTCATTTCCTTGTGGGCATCGGAATCACACACGCGCACTTCGTGTATTTCTCTCCCTTCGTCAGGGTTAAATTCGTCTTTCTACCCCGTCCTACAAGTCTCTCACACAGAAACACACGCGCTCTCTATGTCTAACACCCCCACCCCTTTAATTCCGCCCACCCACAATCACTAATGTCTCAAAGTATAATAATATCTCTCACACATATGCTATCTACCTATCCCTTAATATAGCTAGATATGTTTCACACAAACTCCTTCTCCCTACTAGCAAGATGCCCATGTGCGTTGCACGGAACATCAAGATGCATTTGTATGAGAAGTTTATCTTGTGGGGGAAAAGGATGAACTAGGGATGCCTTATTTGCAAATGTGGAGAGGGGTGTGGGTATCTTTTTGCAAAATTGCCATATTTTCCTTCATGTCCGTCGGATATAAATCGGATGGCCTATATTGCAGGATGGCAGGAACACCATCATCACCAACTCTATTTTTTTATAAGAGTAGAGATATGTGAGTGTCACTGCCCCCTCCCCCCCCCCACACACACTTCCCAACACCGAAGGAGTAGGGTGACACCTCGATCTTGATACTAATCTATCGACTGGCTTCTCTCTCAAACATACACACACACACTACTCGGCACCAAAGGAGTAGGGTGACACCTCGATCTTGATACTAATCTATCGACTGGATTCTCTCTCAAACATACACACACACACACACACACACACACACACACACACTACCTGGCACTGAAGGAGTAGGGTGGCACATCGATCTTGATAATAATCTACTGACTCCTCTTTCAAACACACAGACACACACACACACACACACACACACACACTCGCTAGTTTTGCCTCTGTGCCTACCGCGCACACTCTCGATACGTCTTTCTCTCCCCCCGCCCCAACAATGACAGCAGAAGGGTGACAACTCGATCTGATCATAATCTGTCAATTGGTTTCTCTCTCAAACGTTTGTGTCTCGGTGCCTCGCTCGGTAGCCCCCTCAATATGTAGACTTTTCGCATGCGCACAACTGTAGTGACGATGACGCTGAACCCAGTGTGCCTTGTTTTTACCGGCCTCATGTGATAGTTTTCACCCTGTTTTCTGTTAATTAACAAGGCAACCTTTTCTTTGTTACTACTAGTGAATCTGAAATCATTTGGGGCAGACATAAAACATATCACTTCAACCCAATTATCGCAGCAACTACTTTAAAAGAAATTAGCTAGCTTCCTGTGCGTTGCACGGAACATCAAGATGCATTTGTATGAGTAGTTTATCTTGTGAGAGAAAAGGCTGAACGAGGGAAGGCCTTATTTGCGAACATGGAGAGACGTGTGGGTATATTTTTGCAAAATTGCCATAGTTTCTTTCCTATTTGTTAGATATAAATCCGACGGCCTATATTGCAGGATGGCACGCACACCATCATCACCAACTCTGTTTTCTACTCCCTCAGTCCGAAAATACTTGTCATCAAAATGGATAAAAATAGATGTATCTAGAACTAAAATACATCTAGATACATTTCCTTTTATCCATTTTGATGACAAGTATTTCCGGGCGGAGGGAGTATTTGTCTTTTTAGAGATTTCAACAAGTGACTATGACCGGACCTTACCTACATACTCAAAAAAGTAGTCCATAATTTTGATGTTACCCTCTTTTCTTGGCGGTGCGGTGCCATCTGGATACCTCATAAATAAATCAAGGACAAATTTGACCCCTTCCTGAAAAGACATACGTAGCAAAATGAGTGAATCTACACTCTAAAATATATCTACATACACATCCGTATGTGGTAGTCCATTTGAAATCTGAAAAAGAAAAATATTTAGGAACAAATGGAGTATATATAAGAGTAGACATGGAGATATATCTCCAGCAAGGTCTACAATAAAAATGTGTTGGGATGGTTAGCGCCGGATGCTCGCAACGCGATGACATGAGTTCGAATTCTGTCTTTTAACTTTAGATTTGTATATTATATATTACTCTACTTATTTAATATATACTTCTTTCGCTATTGTACTGATAGTGGAAACCACATAGTACTTAGAATATTAAGGATGGACTTGTTTCTTTTTAACTTTCTGTATGAAGCTGTAGCCACCCTGCAAGTCACGTGTACACTGTACATGCAATTAACTTTTTATAGAGGGACAATCATACAGGCAATTAACTCAAATGGATTGGATGTCACTATTATTTCCAGCATAAAGAGCATCTCCAACGGCAGCCGGCAAATTTCCTCCCGCTTCCTTCCGCGGAGGACGACATCAAACGCCAGTGGCACACATTTTTACAACTCTAACCAACCAGATGAAATTCGTGCAAACACGGACTGATTTCATATAAGCATGAAGGATTTCGTATAAAAAAGCTGGATCTTCATATAAACATGATGGATTTCATTACATTCACATGAACTAAGGGGTGCCAATCTGGCTCGCTTGTATAATTAATACTCCCTCCGTCCGGAAATACTTGTCCTAGAAATGGATTGACTTATTTTAGTTCTAAATGGCTGCCCGTGGATCCCTTTGTCTTTCTCATGTCCGTCAGACACTTGCGGGGTCGACGAAGGTCCTCGGAAGAGACGAAGCAGCAAAGAAACCACCTGAATCCGCGGTCATCGCCTCGGCAGTGGCCTTCATGGGTCCCAAGTGGCGGCGGCCTCCCGTGTTCTACTTCTCCTCGATGATGGCGGCGGACAAGGAGAAGCTGGCCAACGACTGGTCGCTCTCCATGCACCCGGCTTCTGTCTCTGCCTGCATGGCGCTGCCGCAGGCACGGGAGGCACGCCCACAGACACGGGAGGCGCGGCCACCGCAGACACTGGTGGCGCGGTACGACGCGGCAGTGACGGCGCCCGTACCGGCATGCTCGCCGCCGTGCCGGCGTGGAGCAACTCGCCACTCCTCATCGAGCTGAACAGGAGCGGCGAGTAACTAGCCACATAAGCAAATTTGCTGAGTTGGAGTCGATGTTACTGCTGAAGTTACTCCCATGGTGGCTAGTCTTACTAGTATTTGGTTTTCGTAAGATGACTTATAGTACTCACCTAGACGGAGGGAGTATTCGATTTGACAGCGGGTGGCGTAGTTCCTGATACACCTTTAATGCAGACGAGGGAGGGAGTAGCGGTTCCCGATATGTTGAACGGCCAATGCATCCTCCTTCAATTAATGCATGAGGGAAGTAATGGGAGGAGGTCCGGGAAAAGAGGCTGCACGATGTGAATGCAACGCAGTTTGCCCTCATTGCCCTCATATAAAGGCGTCCCTCCTCCATTTCAATGCATCTACCATATTGTACGCACCTAAGCACTTGCCTAAGCACCTACACTAAGTGCAAAAGAGCTCGCTCCAGACCCATGGCGGCGATGCGCGTGAGCGGCCAGCGGCTGCGCCACATGGTCCACGACGCCGGCCTGCAGCATGGCGCCGAGGATCGTCTCCAGACGGTGTTGGAGACCGGCTAGTGGATGGCCGCCATCGACGCCAACTACGACTCTCAGTTGGACCAAATGATTGTTGCCACCAGCAACAAGTTCACCATCCTCAAGAAGCTCGCGGATGACATCGCCGTACTCCTCCAGCCCGCGCGCCCGGGCTCCTCATTGCCTGCCACCCTAATCGTCCTCCATGGCCGGAACCTCTTTCAAGCACTGGTGGCCCTGCGACTGCCCGCCGACGCCACGAAGAATGTCCACCTGGAGGTCGCACTCGCCGCGAGGCGCCTCGCCCTGCAAGAATTCGTCGACCTACACATCCACGCATACGAGCAAATCGTGTACATAGGTATCTACAAGGCCAGTGAGGACGCTACGACGTTGGCCTTCCTCAACCAGCTGGAAGCCTTGGATGGCTTTGTTGAGAGGCACCTCGACCTCGCCACAAAAGCCGCTGCTCCTTAGCCGCCGGACGGTGGCCCGGCGCACTAAATTGAGGAGGAGGTCGTACGTTCGTGGATCCACCTTTCTTCTTGCCTTCTGTAACCACCACTGCGATCGCATCATCGTGGCCTTAATTCTTATTGTGCTGTTGCATTCTCGTTCCAGTCAATACCGACATGTGCGATCCCTTTGCTTAATTATATGCATCACTGTAACTAGTACTCCATCCGTCAATTTATAAGTTGTGCTTACCTTTTCCATTAACTTCGTGCAACGCGCGGGCATCTTGCTAGAAACACTAGAATATGTCTATATAATCCGTATGTGATAGTCCATTTGAAATCTCAAAAAAAGACAAATATTTAGGTAAGGAGGGTGTAATATATTAGGAGTATATCAAAACAATAGTGATTTATTTCAAGTTTGTGAACAAATACTACTATTCTACTACTTTGGATCCGTCGCAACGCACGGGCACATTGCTAGTAAAAGGAAAAGGCCTGCCACGTTCGCGTCGCACCCCCACACGCCCGAGAATCGGGAGTACAACACGGCCCGTCCGGCACGACACATAGCTTAGGGAAGGCATGTTTCCTAGCAGTGGTGGAGCTTGAAGCAAAGCATTGGGCATGCCAGTCTAGCCAGGCTATAGAAATTACCCTTGCGTTGATGTTCCATGCCTCAAAACTAGATGTACAACTACGAAAATCCTGCTAGGTTGGGCGGGCCAGGGCACGTGTTGGCCCTCACGTAGCTCCGCCCCTGTGCCTAGCATTTTCACTTTCATGTGGGACCTCCCGTTGAGCAAACCAACACCCCGCCCGCAGCCGGGTTGGAAAACAGAAACAAGGGGAAGATCTAGCTGTAGCACGGAAGCCAAGAAATTTTGTGTCAGGCGGGGCTCGTTGATAGAGTAGGAGCATTCCGTATTAGTACCACTCCTACCAAGTTTGTACTCCTAATACTATTATATTACTAGTACTACCACTATACAACTAGTAGATACGTGCACGGCAAAACATCGTAGGAACAAAAAACGGGAAGATCTTGTTTTGGGTGATTTATCTTTTTTTCAATCAACGTAGTATGAATAATATGATGTGGGGGGCACCCATGAAGCTTATGTGGCTTGGTTGCATGGCTACGGAAGGTTAGACAAAAATAAATAGATAATGTGTTTAGAGTGCACTCCACTAAATAGATATACTTTGGATCCATTGCAACGGACCGGCACATCTATATCTATACCCCCTATATAGTGTGTGAAAAACTTTGAAAGTTGGTCGTTGGATGAAGCCAATCCGACGGTACAAAGATGGCAAATCCGAACACTACTGGCCATTGGATATCATCCACCAGATTCTGCCACATGTATAATCTAGAAGACTCCATGGTTGAACTTAATTCATGACTAACTTTGCCACAACTAAGCTCAGGCAAAGTTATTAATAAGTTCTTCAAAATGAGAGCCACAAGTTGGCAAGCCTAAGGGAATCTTGCCACATTTTTTGTGTGTATGTCATGTGGGGCCAGTGTGGCTTGCCTAAGGTGTGGCTTGAACCAAACACTCACCTAAGTTAATCAAACTTTCCTAACCTTACATTCCACCAAATTTTGCCACAAGTTGGCAAGCCTAAGGGAATCTTGCCACATTTTTGTGTGTATGTCATGTGGGGCCAGTGTGGCTTGCCTAAGGTGTGGCTTGAACCAAACACTCACCTAAGTTAATGAAGCTTGCCTAACCTTACATTCCATCAAATTTTGCCACATGTTAGAATCCAGAAAACTCCACATGTAGAAGCATAATGCACAAACCACCAGAATCTCATGCGTGCAATGCACGTGTACCTTCCTACTAGTACTAGTAGTAGTAAGAAACAAATTCCAGTTTTGGCACGAGCTCATACTGCGGGAGCACCACAAGGCCTGCCGCAGGAGTTACATTTTCCTCTCGGGGCCCACGGGACCGAACTTTAGTGGCTTAGTGCCCGACCTATGAGTCAATGATGTGGGCCTTAAATGCGGCTGGCCCACATGTCATTCTCATGGTGGTAGCGTGGTTCGCGACTCACTCGTTCGAGATGAACCAGCCGGTGGTGGCGTGGCCGTGGCGAGGGTACCACAGCTAGGCGTCGGGGCGTTACGAGGCGTATATGGCCACACCTGCGGGTACTACCTGTAGTACATAAGTACTCCTGCTGAGGATTGATACCCGGGACGAAATGTGTCACAGCCGCTGGATAAAAATTCGCTGGTGCGGGAGTACGGATCAGAGCACAGCAGCGGAGCAGGCAAACCGCGTCCAATTGGGTGTGTCTGTGGTGGAAAGTTGATGGTCGCCACAGTTCAGCTGGCCGCATGTCATGCACACAAAGGCAGAGGAGCGGCGGGGCCGAGAGGGATGAGGGGCACGGACAATCCTACCATTCTGTCACTGACATGTGGGACCCATAAGCGTGGGTCCCACCTGTCAGCGAAGGAAAGGCAGGGCAAGGCAGTGATAGCCACGTCAGAGGATCCATGTCCACATCGGGGGACGTCGTGCCGTGGGTTGGAGCGGCGTTGTGGGAATCGCGTGTGGGTGTGGCAGTGGTAGAAACAAGAAACGGGATAGTCGCCGTGGTTCAACTTCCATGGACAAGCTGTCGTGTCTGCTGACACATGTATATCAAAACTAGAGTGTTTATATTTCAAGCACGTGAACAAGTATTATTCTACTAGTTTGGATCCATTGCAATGCACGGGCCAGCACATTGGTAGTAGTAGTGTCCATCTCTATCTCTAGAGGCCTTCCCTCGTTCATCCTTTTCTCTCACAAGATAAACTACTCATAGAAATGCATCTTGATGTTCCATGGAACGCAAGAGGATGTTTCCTTGGGGGTCTCTCCAGCGCGGTGTGGCCGTAGTTGCAAGTTGACGCCCCTTGAGATGCCGACGTCGAGGGGCACTCGGATTTCCTCCGATGAGCAGGTAAGATGAGTTTGATCACGTAGTAAATGCATTCTAAAGACTACTTCCGTGTCCATTTCCTAATTCTCCCCCTGCCCACTGTTTCACAGGCTAGGCTCGGTGCGAGTGGAGTTTGGCTTGCATATGTACGGGAGGGTACCAACATCAATTTGCACAACATTTACAATGGTGACACCGTTCCCGTGGAACCTTTGTCCAACATTGGGATCAGCAATGCAACGGGCCACCGCATGAATTGGTACGATGGAACCACGGTGAGATTGAATAAAAGATAGCATGAACCTTTCACATGGCGGTCAAAGGCGGACCATGTTGTCTGCGGCCGATTTGTTGTCGTACGAGTAGGAAGACGTTGTGCTCCTTACTAACCGCATCTTCGTGGTGACAAACCAGGGGACTTATTTTGTATGGGACACATCCTACGATATACTCCCTCTCTCCCAGTTTATTTGTTTTGAATCTTTTTGTTTTATAAGTTTCAAATTCAAATTTAGAGCTCCCCATCACATGTTGAGATTACAATGTCCATTATATCGTTGCGTGCATGTATAGTAAAGAAACAAATCTCAAGTTTGGCATGAGTTCGTGCTCCGGGAGCACCGCAAGCCCTGGCGCAGGAGTTACATTTCCCTCTCAGGGCCGTCGGGACTGAGCTTCAGCGCCTTACTACACCTACCTTTGAGTCAATAACATGTGGACCCGATAGGTGACTGGTCCACATGTAATGCTCCCGAAGGCAGAGGGGCAGTGGGGCCAAGAGGGGTGAGCCGCAGGTCGGGGGACGTGTGGTTTCATGGATTTGAGCGGCATCGTGGGAATCGCGGGTCGCTGTGGTAGAAACTTGATGCTCGCCGCATTTTAGGTGGCCCACATGTCATGCACACAAAGGCAGAGGGGCGGTGCGGCCGAGAGGGGTGAGGCGCATGTCGGGGGGCATGGTGCCGTGGGTTGGAGAGGCGTCGTGGGAATCGCGAGATGAAACGTGATGGTCGCCGTAGTTGAACTTCCATGGACAAGCTGTCATGTCTACAGACACATGCACTATATACCGACCACTGGAAGGAGTAGCAGAGAAAGCTATATATGCAGATAAATAGTTCCTTATAGTCAAGCGGACCCATGCTACTACTCTGTTCCAAAGACATGCACACCATCGAAATAGTCCATCTATATCAATATACACCGAGAGGGAATAATTTTTTTTACAAGAGAGGAAATAGTTCATCCACCCATAATGTCCTCCTGCTGGTGCAGCGTTTTCTTCTTCTTCTTGTTGTTGTTGTTGTTGTTGTTCTCATTCTCTATGGGAGACGGCTTCGCAACAAGCTCTTTGGACCTTGCAGCTATCTCGAAACTCACACGGGCATCGAGGGCAGCATATTTTATCTGCTCGTACGTCAAGGGATAATTCTCCCATCCAGATGACCTTAATGCCACCATCTCGTCACCCTTCTAAAGATTTGTACCGAGCACAAAATTTGCTACATCGAATAGGGATGGTGTCTGTTTAGCACAATCCTCTACATGAATTTTGATTCTGGTTTGTAGGTCAGCGATGCTTTTCAAATCAAGGTTGTACGGCTCCAGCTTCTGTTTGTCCCCTTTGATGGCTGCCCCACAGAAGTATACATCCTCCGAGACAAGAAATCGTGAAGCTCACCTGGTATGGAGGGCGAGTGTATGATGTGGTACACCAAAACATCATCTTCGAGGCACAGCTGAAGGACGGCGGTGCGCTGGATCTTCCCAGGGGCACACTCCGTGTACTCTGCGTCGAGACCGATGACCCTCTCCTCTACCTTTTCGAGGGAGTTGGATACATTGTTGATCCACTACCGAACAACCCTTGGGTTGACGGTGACGGTGGCAACTATGCGCATCGAGCCTTCGACGAGGACATGTTGGACACTAAAAACCTGCATCTCGATCTCTTTCGCCATTTGGAACCGGTGGAACGGAGGGCTATGGTTTGGAGAATTAGGATTAGATGGCTAGTCTAACTGAAGTAGTAAATGATTATTTAAAGAGGTTAAAACAATGTGAACGCAGTGGGGTTTGGATGCAAATGAAGACGAAGGGGAGGTGAAGAAGCCGAGGCAAACCGGTTCCCGAAGGAGAAGTAAATGGGAGAAGTGGCGTGCAGGCAGATGATTAGACGGCTAGGTAGACTAAACGAAAAGGCTATGCGGGTAGACTGAGGACTCGTACCTATTCTCAAGTCCGACCATTAAGCGGCCGGACATAGCTAAGTGCGCTCAGAGTAACCTACAACAAGACCACCTGGCACGTTCCGAGCACGCATAGCAGTGCGGCCCCAACCCCAGCCCCTGCAAAACGTCAAAACAGGTCCTTCGCGTACACCATTACGCTCTGAAGATACCATGGGCATGGGGAGAGGGGCACGACCACGATAATCCCAGACTGCGGCTCAACCACACCAGGGGCTCTCAAGTGTGTCGTTCTTTTTTTTCTTTTTTCCTTTTATTTTTTACCCACAGGACTCCGTTCGTCAGAGGCCCTGTCCGCAGCAGACCTACCGAACTCACGATGCAATAGCCAGGGAAGGATAAAGGCTACAACGAATATACAGGTGGTCTCCATTACGAGCATTTTTATACACCACTCCGCAACCTACCCCTGGAGGGGGACATGTTTAACAGTCCCGTCCCTTGCTTATCGCACTATTTGTATTGTTCTGCATTCATAGCAGCACTTCTTGAATAAAACAATGCAGCACCTTTTTGCTTAGAATTGCATTTCTTTTTCATACATATGTTCATTTACGACATGTCGCATCCGTACACTTTGGTACGGTTAAAACACACCAGGGGCTTATGTTTCCCGCATCATGGTGTGATAAGTCCGAACACTTTCACAAGTGCGGCACCCCGAACTTATAGCATTATATGCATCGGCTCCGAATCATGTCTTGGGTCAATAGTTGGGTTTGCCCGGCTCCCATGTTTTGGTACCTTACGTTCCGTTGTATCGGCTAAGGTAGCACTGGGAGAACCACTACGATTGCGCCCCAGTTGAGCTGGGTTAACGCCTCAGTGGAGAAAGCTAAAACTGACCGTCATGGTGAGGCGAGAGCCGGTCGCTGTTCGAGAGGTTTTTTGCGAGTCCTTAAAGACTTATGCTCAAGTTTATCCCGAACACCCCAGCACTCGTGGCATGGGGGCTGAAGCCGACGACTTGCCATCTCTCAGATTTGATAAACAGCCGCACAGAAGGTAATATTTTAAATTAACAAGCGTTGCTTAGCGCATATGAACTAAGTTTTCAGCGCACAGGATAACAAAATGCGAGTCTACTCAAATATTACATCTTTGGAGCACTCACCCGCAATAGTGTGGGCGCCCTTCAGCACACTCTTATAATACATCTCGGGCGTGTGATGCTCCTTGCCCTCTGGTGGCGGGTCCGTCACGAGTTTCTAGGCATCCATCTTGCCCCAGTGCACCTTTGCGCGGGCAAGGGCCCGACGGGCACCTTCAATACAGGCGGAGTGCTTGATGACTTGAACCCACGAGCACGCATCCACCAGCCGCCGCACCAGGCCGAAGTAGCTCCCAGGCATGGCCTCCTTAGGCCACAGCCGAACTATGAAGCCCTTCATGGCCTGTTCGGCCACCTTGTGGAGCTCGACCAGCTGCTTCAGCTGGTCGCTAAGGAGCACCGGATGTCCGGCCTCAGCATACTGAGACCAGAAGACCTTCTCCGTTGAGCTCCCCTCCTCGGCCCGGTAGAATGCGGCAGCATCGGACACGCTGCGAGGAAGATCTGCGAATGCTCCTGGAGAGCTCCGAATTCGGGTAAGCAACAGGTAATTAACACTCACATGCTTACTTTGCATGAAAAATGCCTTACCCGCTGCTATTTTCTTCAACCGCCTCAATCTCCTGGAGGGCCTTGTAGGCTTCGGCCTTAGCGGCTTCGGCACTCTCAAGAGCCGTTGCAAGCTCAGACTTTTGAGTCTTCGAGTCACGCTCCAGGCTCTCATGTTTTTTCACGAGATCCTAGAGCTCTTGCTGTACCTCCGCCACCTGCGCCTCCTGCTTCTCTCGCTCGGTGCGCTCCGCGGCCGCATTGCGTTCGGCCGCGGCCACCGCCTCTTCAGGGTCGCCACCTCGTTAGTGGCCCCTGCAATACCCACGTTATCCTTGTCATTCTTTTTGCAACCAAAATCCTTTTCTGTAAGGTACAATTTTAGTAAGGTGTTACTCACCTTCCTTGTCCTCGAGCTGCTTTTTGGCACGGCCGAGCTCGTTCTCGGACCGCTCGAGGCTTTCCTTCAACGTATTGACCTCTGCAGTCAGTGCGGCAGAGGTCAGCAGCGCTGCCTGCAATCCCATATTGACATATTTATTATGACTCCTGCGTATATCTTTTTAGATCCTCAGTCCGGCTTTTCTTTCTGAACACCGAACCGAGCATCAGGGGCTACTGTCTATGCGATACCATTTATACATATTGAAATTCTTACCTCAAAGCCTGTTAGAAGGCTGCTGCAGGCTTCGGTCAGCCCACTCTTGGCGAGCTGAACCTTTTGAATCACCGCACTCATAACAGTGCGGTGTTCCTCTTCGATGGAGGCGTCGTTGAGCGCCTCCAGCAAATTATCCGACGCCTCCGGTTGGACGGAGGCAGCCGGCATCACGGTCTTGCCCTTCTTGCGAAGGGGTCGCCCACCGGACTCCGGAGCCACTGTGGGTTCCGGGGCCGAGTCCGGTGCAAAGTCCGGGAGGTTGTACTGTGACACCTCCGGAGCCTCCTCCTCCTGGTGGGTCCCTTCCTGGGATCCCACCTCGGCATCGTCCGCGGCACGGGGGGTGGAGGCAGTCGGAAAAGAATCCATATCCGACGCACCTAAGGACCCGCTCGACGAAGCGGGAAGATCATCCTTGGGCGGACTGCAGGGTTGTATGCGGCATTAGAAAGACATTATGTGGCGAAAAGAAAAACCTGAAGTTATTCGGGAGTCTGGATACTTACGATCTCGCTAGGGGCTTGGCCCTTGGAGGCCAGTCCTCGTCGTCTTCACTGGCGTTGGCGGAGCAGTCCGGGGGAAGAGTTTTTTCCTTCTTGGACCCTTCGGCCTCCCTTGTTGGGGACGCCTTCCTTTTCTTCCCTCCCCCCGCTGGGGGAGAGGCTTTCTTCTTCTCCTCCTCGCCTTGGTGGGAGGAGTCGGCCTCGGATTCATCATCCGATAGCACCTGAAAATGGGAACTCTTCCAAGTCCCCGTGGCCTTCTTCTTGGCCTTCTTCTCCGGCACCACATGGGGTGCCGGAGCCAGCAGCCCCGTTAGGCAGGCGTCCGCTGGGTCCTCTGGTAATGGGGCCGGACAGATAGTCCGTTCGGCCTTCGCCAGCCAGTCCTGTCAAAGGTAAAGGGAGTTTAGATCCCGCATAGAGTCAAACTATGGAGAACAAGTGACAAAATCACTTACCTCGTCAGCTGGACGCTGCGAGCGGAATCCACAATCTTCAGTAGCGGATGCGGGAGCCTCGGCGCCTTTGAACAGCACCTTCCAGACATCTTCGTACGTAGTGTCGAAGAGCCCGCTCAGGGTCTGGTGCTACGCCGGATCGAACTCCCACATGTTGAAGCCCCGTCGTTGGCACGGGAGAATCCGGCGGATGAGCATGACCTGGACTACATTGACAAGCTTGAGCTTCTTGTCCACCAGCTTTTGGATGCAGGCTTGGAGTCCGGTCAGCTCCTCCGAATCGCCCCAGATCCGGCCACTCTCTTTCCAGGAGGTGAGCCGTGTAGGGATGCCGGATCTGAATTCAGGGGCCGCTGCCCAGTCAGGGTCACGCGGCTCGGTGATGTAGAACCACCCCGATTGCCACCCCTTGATGGTTTCCACGAAAGTACCCTCCAGCCAAGTAACGTGGGACATCCTGCCCACCATGGCGCCTCCGCACTCCGCTTGGCTGCCCTTCACAACCTTCGGCTTGACACTGAAGGTCTTGAGCCACAAGCCGAAGTGGGGATGGATGCAGAGGAAGGCCTCGCACACGACGATGAACGCCGAGATGTTGAGGATGAAATTCGGGGACAGATCATGGAAATCTAGGCCGTAGTAGAACATGAGCCCCCGGACAAAGGAATGAAGTGGGAAGCCCAGTCCGCGGAGGAAATGGGGAAGAAATACTACCCTCTCATGGGGCCTAGGGGTGGGAATGAGCTGTCCCTCGTCAGGGAGCTGGTGCGCGATGTTGCTGGACAGATATCCGGCGTCTCGCAGCTTCTGGATCTGCCCCTCCATGACGGAGGAGGCGATCCACTTGCCTCCCGCTCCGGACATAGTTGGAGAAGGTTGAGGTGAGAAGTGTGGACTTGGGCACTGGAGCTCGAGTTCGTGGAATTGGATAAGCCAAGGAGGAAGAAGGCGCAGGTAAAAGGGTTCGATCTTTATCCCCTTATATGGGCGGACACAAACATGCGTCCCCACCGGCCTGATAAAACTCGCTTATCTCCCAAGCGCCGCAATCAATGGCGTGGTTGGGTTACCCACGTCCGTATTGATGGGAATCCCGGAATAAGGGGAACACGATCTCTGCTTCGACAAGACGTGCCAAGGAAACTGCTTCGCTAAACGCGCTGAGGTGGAACAATAAAAATGATTTGAGTAAAGGCTTGGTAATGGTGTGACGTCACGCCACAAAATACGTCAGCAGATTGAACTTGTGTAATATTATTCTCTCTACGGTGGTACGTGGAATTTATTTTGCAGAGCCGGACACTATCCTGGTGTTCACAATCTTCTATAAATTATTCGGAGGAAGAACCCGCCTTGCAATGCCAAAGACAACATGCGCGCCGGACTCGTCGTCATTGAAGCCTGGTTCAGGGGCTACTGAGGGAGTTCCGGACTAGGGGGTGTCCGGATAGCCGAACTATCATCATCGGCCGGACTCCAAGACTATGAAGATACAAGATTGAAGACTTCGTCCCATGTCCGGATGGGACTTTCCTTGGCGTGGAAGGCAAGCTTGGCGATACGGATATGTAGACTTCCTACCATTGTAACCGACTCTGTGTAACCCTAGCCCTCTCCGGTGTCTATATAAACCGGATGGCTTTAGTCTATAGGACGAACAACAATCATACCATAGGCTAGCTTCTAGGGTTTAGCCTCCTTGATCTCGTGGTAGATCTACTATTGTAACACACATCATCAATATTAATCAAGCAGGACGTAGGGTTTTACCTCCATCAAGAGGGCCCGAACCTGGGTAAAACATCGTGTCCCTTGTCTCCTGTTACCATCTGCCTAGACGCACAGTTCGGGACCCCCTACCCGAGATCCGCCGGTTTTGACACCGACAGTGCCCATCCTTCCTGATAGGTGGGACCTATGCAAACAGATAAAAAAATGTGTCGTAGCTTTTTTTTTGAGCCCGTGAGTGGGAGACACAACATTCTCTGGTTAAGGAATACTCCCTCCGTTTAGGTGAGTATAAGTCACCTTATGAAAATCAGGTTTTCCCAAAACCTTTAGGCGTGGAGCATTAACTTCCTGCTCGATCCCCTCCCAGCCTCGTTAGCCAGCGTTCTCTTCCTCTGCTGTCGCGTTCTACCTTTCCATTTTTCCTCTTCTCAAGTGTGGAACAATCTACATGCTGTCCTTGATGCACCAAAACGACCACTGCATGCATCGCAGCAGGGCGTTGATTGGGCATGCACGAGAATTTGGTTCTGCTCGCAATATGGATGATACCTGAATGATGAAGTGAACAGGCATGCTAGCACAGGAGACCTATTTCCGCTATACAATACTGGAGTACTCATGTTCCTACTAGTAGTAGTAGTAGTAGTAGTACAACTGTGGTACACTCGATGGTCAAAATACTATTCATCCGGTCCTCACAGTGAAGTGACAACACCCTGCGCCTGACACTAGTCCAGGCGAGGCGGCGTGTTCAGGTTACTAAAGTCAGCCTCACCCTATGCACTGTGCAGTCTGTCACCGCTGCTGTACAGCACATTGGTGCCTCGCCTTGCCTCCCTCTGTGTTCCCATAGCACCACTCCATCTCCATCTCCTTCTCCGTCTCTGTCTTCGTCTCCATCTCACTATGCTCCCATGTACCTTCGCCTCACTCGCCTCCCCCAGTACCACTATTCCCTCGCTAGCCGCTCCAGCACCGACATCCTTCTCCCCCGTAAATCAAGCCCCCTTCCAAACTCCACCATGGCCGAACGCGAACCGCGCAACATCCATATGAGTCGCGATTGGAGCAATCTCCCCAGTGACATCCTCGACCTCTGTTGTTCGTGTATGGATATGTTGACCGCCCTGCGGCTGGCTGCATGCTTGAGGGACATGCACACGGCCATCGCCGAAGCAAGGCCTAAGCTTTTCAAGACACCCTGCTTGCTGCTATCTGGTCTTGCGAGATTGGCTCACCATGATATGGAGGCGTGCATGATGCCCCTCGACTTCAATCTGATCTCCATTAGCCGAAACTTCTTTGCAGGTATGTATTGTGTTGTCGTACATCATTTTCCTCGACATCGATCCGATCACCATCGCCCAAAACTTCTTGGCAGGTATGTACTGGGTCGGCATGAACTCCCACTACTGGATGGCTGCCTTCAGAGAAGACAGTAAAATGTTGGTCCTCATGAACTTCCAGACCCCCCATGAGATTATCCTTCCTCCGTTGGATTATATAGAGTATTACCATCGCGGTCCAAGTCATCTAGATTACTACGTCAGTTGGACGGAACTTGTTTTGCAGAAGATTGTAATTTGCCAAGTACCCACACGACATGCGAATTACGCAGACTTCAAGCTAATTGCCTTGTTCGACCGCGGACTCGCCTATCTTTACGCCGGTGCCTTTTTTAGCTGGAGACAACTCGGCTCGCAGTGGATAATCGTGAAAGCTGATACACACTTCTGTGATGCTATTGAACACAATGGCATCATCTACGCGATCGACAAAGCAGATGGCACCACGTATTGCTGGGACAGTGCATGTAAGTTATTTACGTCTCATGTTAATGATGACGCCATGACACTGTTTGAACTTTTTTGATGATTGGCATATCCCTGTTTGAGCAGAATTTGAGTAGAACTATGGCAATATATTAGAGACGCCGTAAATCAGCTATATTTGGAATGAGTTAATTCATGCGATTGTGACCATGTCATTACAACCAATTTGCACCCTGAATAATCAAACGGTTAGGAATATATGGATATTATCCTTATTTTACAGTAATCTATATACTACTACTAAATATGAGTGTTTATCAATGGCCATGTTAGTTTCCTCATTTTCATGATGTAGAAACATGCACCACACTGTTGGTTTCATCTAACCATACATTAGGGAAGTAAATGTGCATATGAAGAACTCTATATTTGGAAGTAGTGAAATCCTGCAATGCTTACCATGTGTACATACCTATATTCGCCCTTCAGCAATCAATGACTAGAATAATATCCTCACAAAAATTTTGCCCACCATGAGTATATAACAATGCATGGTCTGTTAGTTACCTTGAAGAATTTGTTTGTGAGGACAGAACATGATTACATAACATGCATGACATGGTAGTTTCCTGTGAAGAATCGATTGCGAGATAACATGAGTATAACCATGCAGGGCACTTCTATATTTTCGAACCCAGTACACATTTCCCTGTATTTTCCTCCCAGTTCCAACAGGGACATATCAATGATGTTTCTTGCATTATCCTACTCATACTCTGAACAATGTTGATCTTACATTAACAATGCCTGTCGTTTTTGATATGATGCAGTGTCCCTACAGTTACTGCCCTTTGTAATTATACCACCTTTGCCAAAAACAGGGAAGCACAACTGGTTCCTCGCTCGATCAGATGACGGCAAAAGACGGATGATCATTCGGACACATGAGCCGGAAAAGTTATATTGCAAAAACCCCACTGTATACAAGCACCGTGTAATACGTGAGTATCCGTACAGTGGATGTTACGTCTATGAGCAGGATACCAACTTGTTGGGGCCTTTAGGATTTTTTAGTTGGAGGAGGGTAAACAGCCTTGGTTCACACTCTCTGTTTCTCGGACTCAATTATCCGATTAACCAGGAGATCACCATTGGCAAGGACCTTGATGGCAGAGAGGCTCTGTTTGCTATGGAAAACTGTGTCTACACGGCGAGCCCTAGGAGTTCGGGAGCATACTCCCCTGATTGTCAATGATACAGCCTGCAGCCAAAAGAAGGTGAGAATGACAAAGGCATCCGGATTAACTTTGATCCTTGGATGTCTCAATTACGATGGGTAGTGATGTGGTTCAAGCCTTCAGGTTGATAGGTAATTGGGCTGTTGCATCGAAAGGGTGGAGTACTGGTGTCTCCAGATCACTGGTCGCTGAAGCGGGGCTGCAAATTATGATGGTGTTGGATCATCTCTTCGAATGACTTTGTTGTCTTTGCTGCTGGTTCTGGATGGGTAGTTCTTTCTTTTGTTATGCATATTCCTTGTCATTTGGTCATCCTCGTCAATGTCACTCTTTCTATGTAATAGTTGCTTCTGTTTAGAATGTCATTCTCGTCTGGATCACGAGAGTCTGAGCGCTGCAGATGGGTACGTTTTGGTGGTGTAGCAAGACTTCTTATGAACTATCATGTCTTGTTGTTTATGTCAGTAGTAGTCACTAGTCAGCGTTTGAATGTTGTATATATCGTTGTTTCGAACTGTTTATTGTCACGAACTACTGGTGGGCTAAATGAGGGCATCACCATTCTCCAGTGTTCAGAGTATATCTCCTTTTTTCAAGTTATATAATTTGAGCTCACTGTCTTTTCGATGATGTACACTTGTTTGGACCAGTGAGGTGTCGTTGAATATGGGCCGAGTAGTAACGCAATGCCAAACAGGTCAATTATGACTCTCGGGCCGGGCTCTCAAAAGATCCTGAAAAAAAGTTCGGGCTCTCCAAAAAAGAAATAATAAGGACTCTTACGCCGACATGTGGGCGCCACCGGTGTTTTCATGCGCTTGCGCGCCGAGAGCATATTGGCGCGTGCACGAAATTCATGCTACCTTTTCATCCCCAGTCTCCCGCCCCTCCCCCACCTCTGGAATCTCGATTCCTACTCCAGTTCCCCCAAATCCCCCTCCTGTACTCCCTGTACTCAAGCGCACTATCATGTCGCCGGTCAACACGGATCTCCGAGCCGGAGATCCTGAGGTTCGTCCTGCCTTCGGTCGCTGCGTGCTGTCGCTCAACAGTGGCATGGGGCGCTTGACGACCAGTTTGCCGGCAAAGTGCTGATAGTAACCATCAACGGCAACCGTCCTCCCGTATCATCGGACGACCTTGTCAAAGCTCTTGGCATTGTGCACGACATCCAAATAAGTGACTTGCTCGTCGAAGTCTGTCCGCCACCGGCTGATTTCTTCGTCAGATTCCGAACAACTTTCGACTGCAGTCATGTGTTCAAATCTTCCCGGCGTTTGTTCTGCGATGGCGCGCTGGTGAGCTTTGATCGGTGGCACCCAGGATGGGGCTCGGTGCTCTCTGAGCTTGAGTTTTTAACAAAGGTTACCTTCCACGGCATGCCTCGACATGCTTGGAACAGCGAGTCCATGAATGAGCTTATCAACGACCTTGGAGGTGAGCTCGTAAGTATGTTTGTTCCTCCAGACAGCTGGGCTCTGACGGTTATGGCATGGATGAAGAAGCCCTACACCATACCAAAGGTGATTGGTGTTGAGATACCGGTGCAGGAACCGGGGTTGTACTATTCGTTGCCACCAAGGCCGCCGTGGACCACGTTAGGGATGTACCTGTATCGAGTGTTCGTGCATGTTGAAGAAGTGGTCAATCCATCAATCAAAGTCCTGCCGCCCCTGCTGGTGCCAGGGTCCGTCGACGACGTCCATTACAGGAGTCAACGTCAGACTTTCCCCGTGTTGCTCGGAATGATGGATGGCACAGGGCCTACTCCATCGCGGCAGAGGCCACTGCTTCTTTGGGAGAAGAGGCAGGGCTGGCTTCCTGGATGTGCTCTGATTTGAGGTAACAACTGAATCTTGTCAGATAGTACTAGTTAAATCCGAGCTATGGGTCTGAAGCACTGATATGCCAGTACATTTGATTGTGACCTGTTCTAATTTTGTACCTGAACTTTTTTTAGAAAGGGATGTACGTCAACTTAATGTGCTAGCAAAACTTACTGTGTTGTCTGTCTGTTTTCTTTGCACAACATTCAAGATATTTCCCCGTCATTTATAAAGACGATGAACCGTTATGTACGACTTCGTTGGTTTCAACATAGCCATTCCCTTAGCGATCCACTGCTTCCATCCTGATTGTGCCGCCTGCGTGAAATTTTTGTATGCAAGTTCAGTGTGCTATGATGTTATATATGATTGTGTCAACTATATAAGTTTTTACTGAGCATCAGCAATGCATATGGCTGAAAGATGTATTTATGAGCATCGACCGATGGGTCTCTCTCTCTATCTCTCTCTCTCTCTCCCTCTCTCTCTCTCTCTCACACACACACGCACACACGTGCACACGCACAAGTGGGACCTATTGAATTATTTATTTGCTCGTGACAGCTTTTAATTAGGTTCCACTGTAATCTAACTTTTTTCCTAAGTTATTAATTGAGCTTAGTGACTCCAAAAAGTTGTAAAGAAGCCTTGTTTGGGCCTTTCCGGCGTCCCTGAATGTGGGCTGAGTAACCATGTTAGGTTGTACTGTACTACACATGCCTTTTTTTTCAACATCAGCAATGCAACTGGGCCGACAGTTGTACACAATATCCGGGTCAACTTGTTATCCACCCCGCTGGGCTGCAAAGTTTCCTAGGAAGTATGCATTAGGCTTAACAAGAAAATGGACTTTAAGAAATAATAAATGGGATGTAATTATAATAACTGGGCAATTACTATGCACCAAACACGTAATTAGTTTGAAAAATATATTATTTTCGGAATTTAGAAATTTTAATTTCATTACTTGTTGCGCGCGCAATATTTCGTTGGATTTTAATGTGATACAACTTTATTTTGAAATTATATTTAACCTGACTAGAAATTTTGGATAAAAATATTTTGGATCCCATCAAAATGTGGGAATTTTTTTTTAATTCTGTTTTGAGCGGTTGTTTGAAATTATTAATCGTTGTCCTACCTAGAAGTTGGGTTGTACTTTTAACAAACCCGTAAATGGGCTGTAGTAAATTACATTAGAATTGAAAAATGGGCTGTACATTCTTACAAATCGCAAATGGGCTATATGTTCTCTGCCAAATCCGAGCTGTGGGCATACTAAGTTGACGCGTACCAAGGGCTTTGTCAACTTAGTCAATATAAACGATTCTAGCTGCAGTGATCGTATGATGTCTATCCAACGGCCGTAGTGCTTCTTTAACCTCTGGTCTTCTTGCTCCAGCCGCCCAAAGCAGCGCCGATCATGTCGCATGCTCCTGCCTCCCATGGCCGGCTGTGATGCCGCAGAGGCCTCACCGCCCCGTACTACTCCCACCGCTGGCCAGGCCATCCCTCTACTCACCCACACCCCCTGTTATTCTGCGGCGACGGCAGCCGAACCAGTGAACCCTCGTACTCCTCTCCGCGTGGGCTACCACTGATCCGTCTTCCCCGGTTCCGCGTCATCCCCTTCCTAGGCCTCGCCGTCGTCCAGACCACCGCCCTGGTGCTCTCGGCGCAGCATGGTCAACATGGACAACGACCGACTTCCATCGGAAGAGTACTGTACGTGGAGAGGCTGACAGCTGGGTCCAGGCGGCCGCAAGGAAGTGCCTCCTTATTACACGCAAAATAATTATTCCTCCACCTGACAGCAGGGACCCACTGGACGGGCCACCTTATTTCGCGAAAAAAATGTTTCCCCCCTGACTGCTGGGACCCACCGGATGGGCCAGCGTATTTCACGAAAAAACGTTCCCCGCGCTGTCAGCTCGGACCCACCAGAAGTGCCTCCTTATTACGCACAAAAGTTGAATACTCCCCCTGCTAGCTGGGACCCAGCATGGTGGAAGGCTGACTTGTGGGCGTACTAAGTTGACTGGGACGGGGGCCTTTGTCAACTTTAGTCAATATGAACGATTCTAGATCCAGTGACGGTACGATGGCCATCCAACGACCGTAGTGCTTCTTCAACCTCTGGTGTTCTTGCTCCAGCAGCCCAAAGCAGCGCCGGTCATGCCGCATGCTCCTGCCTCCTGTGGCCGGCTGTGCTGCCGCGCAGGCCTCACCGCTCCTACTATTCCCACCACTGGCCAGGCCCTGCGGCGATGGCAGCCTCACACCGCAGCCGAACCAGTGAACCCTCGTACTCCTCTCCGCATGGGCTTCCGCTGTCGCGTCTTCCCCGGCTCACCATCGTCCCCTTCCTAGGCCTCGCCGTCGTCCACCGTCGTGGTGCTCTCGGCGCGGCGTGGTCAATATGGTCAACGACCGACTTCCATCGGAAGAGTACTATACATGGAGAGGCTGACAGCTGGGTCCACGGCAGCCGCAAGGAAGTGCCTCCTTATTACGCGGGAAATAATTATTCCTCCACCTGACAGCAGGGACCCACCGGACGGGTCACCAGTATTACGCGAAAAAAACATTTCCCCTTGACTGC